>NC_089848.1:30621302-30738802 GCF_035609145.1 Eleutherodactylus coqui | reverse complement strand
ATGGAAGACATCCATGCGATTTTCTGCATAGAATAGAACATGCTGCGATTCTCCCACGCAAACGGAAAATTGCAGTTGATTTCCGCCGGTGGGCAGGGGAGAATCATTCACCATAGCATGCCTATGGACGGACATTGCTGTGGAATTCACCGCGGGTGTCGGACTGCAGATTCCGCAGCCATAATCCGTCCGTGGTACATCGGCTGAGTGATGGAAATTAAATTTCTGGAAATACAATAAAAATGAATTGGAATGTACCCTTAAAGGGGCTGTCCGAGAACCTCAGGGCTTCTGCAGATGGGCATATTGGCGCCAGTTATTGTGCCCTCAATATTGGCTCGCACAAAATGCAGAGAATAGATCCCATTGCGCTCAATAGGTTCCCACACATTATGCATTTTTGCGCACAAATTTCATGCGCACGGAACTATATGCGGGATGCTCTATTTTTGTGCGCATTTGTGCACTAAAGGCCCCATGGGAGTCTATGGGGGAGTACAAATGTGCGCCCAAACCGCAAAAGAATTGCACACTGAACTGTGCGATTTCATGAGGCCAAATCAATCTTATTTGGAACTAATTAGGCTGCACGGCCTGTTAAATCATGGCGGGGGTGTGAGCATATCTGCGCCTACGCTTGTCTGCAGGAGCCCTACAATAGAGCACACTGCATTTTTTTCAGGCGCAAAGCGCGCTCAGAAATGTGAAAGTTAGAATGAAGCCATTGAAATCAGTGGGTTCTACTCTCTGTGTATTGTGCGTGCCACCTGCGTGCCAGCCGTAGGCCGGCTGCACATAGGCGCCAAAATTGTGTAAGATTTGTGCGTTTTGAGACCCACCAACCTCCTTCTTTTGAATGGCATCGTATGCAGGAGCGATGTCTTATCAATGTTTTCCTGCATGGCACTGCAATGCGATACAGGAAATAAATCACGGCATGTTCTATCTTGCTGCGTGATCTCGCATATCAGCGCCGTTGTCTTCAGTGGAGCCGGCAGGAGCATCGCAATCTTATACTATATTTCATTTAAAATATAAATTAAGATGTACGAATTACTAAATACACGGACACACACAAAAGGAAATATACAACGTGCCTGGCACAAACTACGGCCTCATACAGCCATGTCATAGAAATAGAAGGGCCTCTGGAATGCCAAGGGCCACAATCCAAAACATTTCTGTCGGGGTCTTTAAGGAGATAAGTCCCATTTAGACAACGATTATCGCTCAAAATTTGCTCAAAAGCCATCTTTTGAGCGATAACCGTTGCGTCTAAACGTGCGGCCATCGTGCACTATTCATTCATCGGTGATTTTCTCAATGGGCGGCGCTGATAGCATTCTTTCAGCTGGTATCCCGCTAGCAGTTCTCAGCAGGACACCAGCGGAAAGCTCCAAAAACAATGTAGCTGCTTTGTTCTCTGCGCTATCGTGGCAGTATCACGCTCCACCTGCATTAACTCTTAAGTAGTTAATTAGCTACTTAGAGTTATATAAAGATGATCACTCATAACTGTCACTCAAACTGTCGTTGGAGCGATTCTTGAGCGATTATCTTTCAGTGTAAATGGGCCTACAGAAGAGATGGTAACAATAATCTTCCAGGTGACAATAAAAGTACCATTTATCATTGATGAACAATGATGGTTATACATAAAGATGATCTCAGTGATATTTAGATACTGGATTCTTGTTACAGCTGATGTCCACATATTTTCCTCATACCTTTAATAATTGTAAGGATCTAAATGTCCATCCATCGTTAGCGCTCTTAATGATCTCAGGGGGGCGGCAAGTGTTACTCATTTTGGAAAAATTAGTTACATGTGTCGTTTGCTTAAAAGGGGGTTCTGAAACTTTACTGTTGATGACCTATCCTCAGATTAGATCACCAATAGTTCATCGGGAGGGGTCAAGTCAGCTGTTTGTTAGGCCCACCAGAGCCGGAAGTGGACATCTCTACCCATATTGCTGCGATTGGCATTGGGATTTCTGGCGCAGCATTGGATTCAGTAGGAGGCGTGCCTGCAATACTAACCCTGGCCACTGAGGTGCTGACAGCGCCGTCTTCTATCCACACTGATGGTGAATTGGCAAACAGCTGATCAGCAGGAACCCAGAGCGTCAGAACCCACCAATCAGCTATTGATGGCCAATCCTGAGAATAAGTCATCGATAGTAAAGGCCATGAAAAATCCCTTTCCAGCCTATTTATTGTATATGACTGGATGATCTCTACACAACTTAATGGCGACGACGGACGAGCAGTCACACATAACAGATTTGTGCTAGATTCATGATTTGGTTGCCTACTTAACTTCAAACATTGGCGATCAGTCGAATGATTCAAGTTTACACACTACAATGTCATAACAAGCAATGATCATTTGTATGTCCACTTGGGCAACTAGGGATTATACGCTCGTGCAACCGAACCTCTCGGTAGAGTCTCATCAGTGAGTCTATGGGTAACAGTCCTGTTGATCCTCACTGAAGGAGGAAGAGGCGTGTAAAATTAAAGGGGATGTCCGGTTACTGAACAACATTACGGCTATAGTGGCAACTCTTATAAAACAACGAAAGAGCAGTACTTACCCGTCCTCTGCCACCCTGTTGCCTCGCTGTCCTCCCGGTGATTGTTGTGGAAGATGAGGTCAGCAGAAGTCACCTGACCACAGTAGCCAATCAGAGACTGCAGCATCAGCACCTTGGCGTCATGATGCCAGGAGTTGAGAATGTGGATTCTGCAGAGGTTGAATAGATCAGTTGACTTCCGCTGGCATCATCTTCCATAACAATCACTGGGAGGATAGTAGGACAACCCGTGGCAGAGGACAGGTAAATACTGCTCTTCTTGTTTGGAGCTCCAGCAGCAATGTTGTCCAAATCAGACAACCCCTTTAATATGCTTCTAAATCCCCGTGTAAAACAGCTGCACTCGGTGCGTTCTTTGTGGTAAGATAATATATTTCTGCTATAGAAGTCTCCTGCCTTCCGGGAAGTGTCTTGCAGCTATCAATATCATCCATATGCGTTCTCCCAAAGCAAATCTTTGGGTCACATGGCCACCCGAACTGGTCTTCCCCCCTTTGCTCTGTGCTCTGCTAGTCCATCTAAGAGGATTTACCCCATATTATGGCTCCTCACATGGTCCGGGTTGTACAGGGCGGTAATTCTGCACCCTCAGATTTCACCAATTTCAAAGTGAGGCTTACAAAGAGGTTGAATTGATCAGGAAAGTTTCTTTATAACTTGGTTTCTATGGAGCGTCAAACATTCATATCTAAAACTGCGCCAGAATGAAGGCGCACAGAGCTTTAGACAAATTTACAAATACTTTGCGCTAAAAAGAAAAACAAAGTCCAACAAGCTTGTCAATTCGCCGCCCCCTGCCTGCCCCCGCGGAGAGTGGGCGTGGCAAGCTTCTGCCTATCCGAAACATTTATGATACTTTACTGCAAAAATTGGTGCTAATGAAACCCAATGACAGTTGGTGTAAATGAAGAGGCACTTAGTGCACATTTTCGACACACACTCATTTCGGCCCTATTTTTTGCCGCAAATCCAAGTACGTAGGTTTTTGTTTTTCTCTTGATTTTGCACCCTTTTTTGTTTAATTATCATTATTTTGACTGTTGACTAATTATTTTATATTAGTAGTTGATGCAGAATAAAATTTTTGGAGCAAAACATACTTTGAAATGTAAGCTAGCGCAGTTTTAGCGCACGTAGTCCTGTAATGCGGAAATTGGTGCATTCTATGGTACAAAATACACGCCATGAATTGGGCGGTTTTCTTCTGTTTTTACCCTCATTTTATGTGTTAAAATCGGTATTTTTACATTAATTCATAAAACAAAATTTAATTTGTGGTGCAAAACATATTTCAGAATACAAATTGACACATCTGGGACTCATTAGGCTATTTAGCCTTTAGGCTGGGTTCACACAGGGCGGATTTGCCGCGGAAATTCCGTGCGGAATTTCGCCGCGGCAAATCCGCATGCGGCCGCTAATCCCGGGATTAGCCAGCCGAGTGGATGAGATTTCTCAGAAATCTCGTCCACACGGGACGGCAAATCCGCTGCGGCTAATCCAGCAGAAACCGCCGCTTCGGCGCGGCTTTGTCGACCGCAGCCGTGGGTTTGCCAAACGCAGCATGTCTATTTTTTTTTTTCCGCTGCGGCCGCGCTCTCCTCTATGGGAGCGCCGGCCGCAGTGGAAGAGCGAGCGGCCGGGCCGCTTCAAAGCCCCCGCGGCTGGAAATGTTGCAGTTTTTCCGCTGCGGCTAAACCGCGACATTTACGTCGGGAATCTGCCGTGTGTGAACCCAGCCTTAAAGTCACGGTAGGGGTGTATCATGTGCCCATGTGAACTGGGCCTGCGAGTGCAAAAAGTATACTAATATGTGCAACAGCGCATCGGTCACTGCACAAATGCTCTTATGCAAGTCTTTTTGCGCATACAGTTGCATGAAGGAGCCCTAAAAAGGAGAAGGTATAGGCCCAGACTTAGATCAGACTCACAGGAGCGTATGTATATTTGCACGAGCATGAGCGCTGCGTATTTGCGGAATGAGCTTTGCTTTCTGCATGCCCATCAGTGTATTTTATTGTACTGTTTCCAAATGCAAGTCATGTACATTTGCAAAAAAATATGCTAATTAGTCTTAACTAGTTTAAAGGCCCATTTAGACACAACGATTATCACTCAAAAGCCGTCTTTTGAGTGATAATCGTTGTGTTTAACTGCACTGACATCGGGCAGTTTTCGTTATCCCGTCGCTCATCGTTGTCGTTCAGCGTGCTGACGATCAGCCTTATCAGGGATTTACAGCGGGATACAGCTGATACTATTGTTTCAGCTGTATCCTGCTCCCTGATGACAGGCGGGGTTTGAAGAACAGAGCGGTCCAGCTCTGTTCTCCATACCCCGCATGGAGCGCTCGGCTGTATAACAGCGGGGCGCTCCGTGCAGAAAACATCCGTGTATGACAGCCGGGCGCTTGGAGCGGGGAACAGCTGGATGCAGAAGACAAGCGGGGACACCCCGCTTCTCTTCTGCATCCTCCGCCGGCAGCCCAAGGGGATCGCTCATCTTGAGCGATCATCTTGCGCTGTAAATGACACAACAGTCGCTGAGCGGCATCTTTTGATCGATTATCATTGTGTCCACATGGGCCTTAAGACGTTCTTTTCCCTATGTATTTACACAGTGTTTCACACAGATTCCAGTGTATTGTGCGCATTTGCGCATCCCTATTGACTTCTATGGGGACTTTTGCACAGGAAGAATCTGCGCATGTGAACGAACTCATTGAAATCAATGGGTTCTATTCTCTGCGTATTGTACATGCGAACATGTGCACAAGTACGTTTGTGTGAATTTGGCCTTACATATACATCCCTGCTAGTTATACACGGGCTGCTCCGTGTACCAGCAATCCTCCCGCTTGTGAGGACCCAGCATATCATTGTGCGGTGAAGAGGTATCGTCGGAGCTGCGTTCACCTGTATGATGGGCAGCAGTCAGTAGGATCGCTCCAGCTGTCTCTACTAGGTTGGCAGCAGGTAAATGCAGCACTAGATGTGAAAGGTTCGGATGCCGATGAGCTTCTGTGTCTTTGTTGAAGGATTTCTTAGCTGTAATATGGCTGTCAAGCAACACTTCAGTGATGAGAATTAGAAATCAATCATGATATAGGTGCGGTAGATATGACATAGTGGAGAAATACTAGAATGAATCACTATTGTCTTCTACAGCATTACAAAATAGAAAACAAGACTGAGCAGAGAATTGGGACATCATAAGTTGTGTCTAAAGTTGGCAGTACACGTTAAATTCATGCCGGAGGACGCTCCTGAAATTGGTGAGATCCATCAACGATGTAATGTGAACGAGCGTCTCCTGACTGTCCCTGATGGGAGATGGGTACCGGCTCATTGAAAGCCAACAGGTAGGTATCTAGTTGTCTACTCATTGAAATACACATGCGTTTGAGCCTAAGTTGTGCCAAGTATGTTTTTTGGTGTTCACCCAACAGCTATCTTATGTGTCGTTCACAGACTTAAGGCCCATTTACATTGGACGAGTGTCGGGCAAAAGATTCCCAACACTCGTCCCTGTGTCTCCGCGCTCCTGCACGGGAGCTAGCAGAGCTGGCTGGGTCACGGAGCAGTGCAGGAGATTTCTCTCCTTTCGCTCCCCCATCCCCCTCCATTGAGATACACAGCGGCCGTTTGCTACTGAACGGCAGCTGTTTAAACTGCACGATGAGCTTTATGCTGCATAAGAGATCAGCAATGAAGCTCATCGCCCATCGTGCAGTTTAAACAGCTGCTGTTCAGTAGCAAACGACCGCTATGTTATCTCAATGGAGGGGGACGGGGAAGCGAAAGGAGAGAAATCTCCTGTATTGCCCCACCACCCTGCTGGCTGCTTTGTGACCCAGCCAGCTCTGCTAGCTCTCATGCTCCTGCACGGGAGCGCGGAGACACAGGGACGAGTGTCGGACATCGTAAATGGGCCTTTACTCTTGTTCTCTTGGAACTGCATCCCACATACATGTATGAGAAGAAATATCTAATCAGAATGCGCCTTATGAAACAATTATGTCTTCATTCATAAAATGAAGTATGGAAGGTGAAAGCAGAGTCACCTGGTGCTCGAATGGTTAACCCTGTCCTAGGAAAACCCTCCAGCACCCGATATCCACCATAGCATGTAGAAGTTTCATCCAGGTTGTAGAAGAGACCTCCAGGGTATACAAGCTTGTCTGGGTCACCAGAAGCTCATCGTTAAATAACCATAGTGAAATAGAACATTTACGCCGCGCTGCAGAGGACTGAGTATAAACTGCCTTCATACAATACAATTTTATTATAGCTATGCGTTTCAGCGTGAGAAAGGCAGGCTTATGTGCTGAATCGCGTAGCTATAATAAAATTGTATTGTATGAAGGCAGTTTATACTCAGTCCTCTGCAGCGCGGGGTAAATGTTCTATTTCATTATGGTTACATACATGTATGGCATTTCCAAAGAAGGAGTTAATTCAGTTTGGACAACATGATGATAAAGTATTTCTACCCAATATGTCAATCTGATGCACACCATCACCATCAAAGGGATGTTCACCACCACATGAACAACCAGGTTAGGATGCACATTGATTGTGTCCTTTCTCCAGCAAATACCCTGAGCCCAGACCCCATTGACTTCTCAGCAGACTGGAACATCATTGAGAACCGGTCTAGTTTGCCATGGGTATACTATCTTGTCCACCCTCCAGTGTAGAATCAGAGAAGATATTCAGAACCGCGAGTGGCATTTTCACCCCTAAGCAAATAAGATTATTGGCCAAAAGCTTTGAAAAACGCACATTTTTGAAAATGAATCAGTCACGGCTCACTGAGGATTTTAATACCCCTGTGTTTAATGCCACTGAATAGATCTGAAATTGTTGACGTCGACTTGCTACCACCACCAGTCATCTCAACTGCAGCCACCCACTACTACCAGGCTTACACAACCACCAATCTCTTGTCTTCTACCACCACCCCTACTACTACCAGGCCTACACAACTACCAATTCCCTGTCTTCTACCACCCCCCCTACTACTACCAGGCCTACACAACTACCAATTCCCTGTCTTCTACCACCACCCCTACTACTACCAGGTCTACACAACAACGCATCAACCAGATGATTACAAAGAAGTGATAGTTTTCATCTGCAAAAAAGCCATTTCTTCACTTTTCAGCATGGCGGTCCTGTTGCTGCTCCCTAAAATGGGATCATTTTTTGACAGTTTACCAAAAGCCATTGCTTCGTTCTCCCTTTTCAGGTGCAAATTTTTGGACCACTTGGAAAAAGCCATTGCTTCTTTCGTTAATACCGTGCATGTGTAAACACTGGCAGGCATCTGAAATCAGAAAGGGTAAATATTTTTGGACCTTTTTACTTTTAAAAAGTATAAAAATCCTTTAGTGAAGAGTGTTTTTAAAAAAGCTGTAAAATACCCAGTCACAGTCCTGGGTATAAATAGATTATGGGAGAGATCTCTGTATTGACTCCTGATATATATGTTCATAGTTATTAGAGCACCCCCTTGTTACAGTCCAGGGTATAATAGATGATGGGAGAGATCTCTGTACTGAACTCTGATATATCTATACATAGTTATTAGAGCGCCCCCTTGTTACAGTCCTGGGTATAATAGATGATGGGAGATCTCTGTACTGTCCACCTGATATATTACACAGAGTTATTAGAGCGCCCCCTTGTTACAGTCCTGGGTATAATAGATGATGGGAGAGATCTCTGTATTGACCCCTGAAATATTTAGATATAGTTATTAGAGCGCCCCCTTGTTACAGTCCTGGGTATAATAAATGATGGGAGAGATCTCTGTATTGTCCCCCTGATATATTATACATAGTTATTAGAGCGCCCCCTTGTTACAGTCCTGGGTATAATAGATGATGGGTGAGATCTCTGTACTGACCCCTCATATATTATACATAGTTATTAGAGCACCCCCTTGTTACAGTCCTGGGTATAATAGATGATGGGAGAGATCTCTGTATTGACCCCTGAAATATTTAGATATAGTTATTAGAGCGCCCCCTTGTTACAGTCCTGGGTATAAATAGATGATGGGAGAAATCTCTGTACTGACCCCTGAAATATTTAGATATAGTTATTAGAGCGCCCCCTTGTTACAGTCCGGGGTATAATAGATGATGGGAGAGATCTCTGTACTGACCCTTGATATATTATACATAGTTATTAGGTCGTCCCTCAGCCGTCTTTTTTCTAAACTAAATATCCTAATTTTGATAACCTCTCTGCGTATTGTAGTCCGCCCATTCTTTTTATTAACTTAGATGCCCGTTTTTGAAACCGCTCAAGATCCAATGAAAATATGGAGGCAAAAACAGAATAAACTGGTCATACTGCGTTTTTAAAACACAGCCATGAGAATTATGGTCATGTGAATATATGTCCGCAAAACACGGATCAAGTATGGAGTTAACATACACTCATATGGAAGCAGCCTATATGGGTTTCCTTAGTCCTTGGTCCTTTTTGCCTTGATTTAAATTTTTTGAAGAGAGATCCTCAATTGAACTGTAAGTATTGGAAGCCTTGACACCCGTATGAACAGAGCCAGGTAGGTAGTGGGTAAGTCAGGAGTCTCCATACAATCTGCACACATCTTTATCCCTACACAAATGGTACAGGATACATCTCATGATAGAATTTAAAGAATGTGTTTGATGTGTGCACCTCCCACATCAAGACATAGGTGAATTCACTCCTCTTAGTCTGCAAGTGCACTGCTCAACATGTCTGGAGGGATCTGTTCGCAGGCCTGGATGATAAGCCACATTCTGTATTTGCTCCTCATGAACTGTGACCTTCATGTGCCCCCACAGCTAGAGATTGCGAGGCATGAGGTTGGTTGACCTCATTGACCACTCTATGGGTTCCCTCCGGAGTCCTAGGAATTGTTCCTGCAGCCACGAATGTATGGCCAATGCAGGGTATCATGCTGTTGGAAGAACTGTGGCAATAACCCATCTTCATTGAGGAGTTTGGGGTTATCATGTCCTGCAAGAGTTGCAGGTACCGGTCACCATTCAGGGTGCCATCGATAAAGATGGAGCCAATCAGTTTGGTGCCCCAGATATAACACCACACCATACTTTTTCACTGCCATGGGTTTTGGTGCTTGTAACTCCAGGAGTGCATGTTTTGCCGATTTACTTTTCCGCTCACATAAATGATGGCCTCATCTGAGAACAGGATGTCACTGGAGTCTGGACCGTCCTCGGTCACATGGTGCAGCAGCTGCATCTTGGATGAATGCCACTTGTTGGTGTGCACGATGCATACCACACTTGACTGAAGCACACCAGTTTCACGTGACACGCGTTGCTCTTCCTGGGGCCCTTGACAAGGGCTGCAATTGTAGTGGCCTGAAGACCATATATCTGGCACCTCCATAATTGTCATACATGCCATGTCTTTAATGTGCATGCACTTTGTCTTGTCTTTAGTTATGTATATTGCACAGCTGCAGCATGTAAGAGGTTAATGTCTGAAAGTGGGATATGTCTGAAAAAGTAACAAGTTTGTCTAGTCACGTGGTATTGAATGATATAAATACGAGTGATTGATAGTTAGGTGTGGTCTTCAGCTGAATCAATCTGCTTCAACGCTGTGAGAGGAGTGAGAGTGCCAACCACATGGGGGTACCTTCAACCCTCATGTGGTGAAGGGATGGGAGCAGAAGAGCGGCATCCTGAGGTTTCCAATTCCAGGAACTGCTTGTAAGAAGTGAGAGAGAAGAAAGGAGTCCGCTGTGCAGTGTTCACGCTACAGAGTACAAGTGAGTGTAAGTGACGTGTTCCCTTTCCTCGTCCTCCTCTGGAGTGTTCCCTTTCCAGGAGCGGAACCTTACAGATAACTTATCCTGAAGGTCTGGTGTCATCCTGTGTTCTCCTCACTGAACCTGCCTAACTGTCATTCCTGCACTGGCGTGTGAAGTTTTGTATTCTAAGAAGTAAAGTTAAAGTCTCTGCCCGTTCCCAGTGATTGAGGTTTTTAAGCATAACAGTGTGTGGATTCTATTATTTCTACCGCTGGATACTCAACGGTGTGAAGGAATGGTGGCGTCACGAGTGACAATTTCTATGATCCACTACACATCCCTATACAGGTAACCGCTGTCGCAGCATTGCCTGGAAGAGGTCTAGCGGTGCCTTGGCCAAGGTTGCATGCGTCCCTCCGGAGAGGAGTTTAGTAAGACCACTGTGACAAGTGCCATCTCTACCCCCACCATCTCCTCAGCGTGGGCCTTGTGTCTTGTTCGCTGCGGGACACTACGCAAGGACCATGTAGCTCTTCCTTCATCTGTAGCTGTTTTAGGGTGCCCTGATCATGCCGTATCATCCGGACGCCCCATCCTCTTGAACTTTTGGATCAGTTTTAGAACACTGTCATGTGTAACGTGGGTGGCATGTGCCTCACTGAATGTCTGGGCCATGTGACGTGTTGACGCCATCCTTGCCAGCAGTATCACATGGATCCTTTGCTCCTCTCTCAGCGACATGACTTGTGTGGACCTACAAAACACACCTGAGAGTTTTGACTCTCCAAGTATCATTGTTTTTCTGAACATATTTGTTGTTATTCAGCTTAAATTCTGATGATTTTATAACTTCTCATATCAGGAACAATAGATTGTCAGCTCCTGTGGACAGAGACGCATGTTTCTTGTTTTCATTGTCTGATGATACCCTTGTACCCTTTTGTATTTCAGCGCCCCGGAACTGCCGCTGCTTTACATGAAACAATAGGAAATAGTAATGATTAGAGCAAATCTTAATAACGAAGGAATGTCAGATTGTGAAACCCGATAAATAACTAAAGAGCATCTACGGAGCCGGACAAACATCCATCCTGTCTCCCCAAATAGCAGCTATCGAGAGGAGGTCTGCGGGGCTCTGTAGAAACAAGCAGAATCTGCTGGCAGAAGTCTAAAATTGATGAAAAAGTTTTCTTTTTATGTCAAAAAAGAATTATTCAACATATGGCTAAGATTGTCGGAACGCTCTGATACATTGTGTTTGACTTGCCAGGTTTTTCGTTGCACAAATCGCAGGAATATGGAGCAGATCATATTTTTTTGTGTCCGCAAAATCTGTGTGCGCAATAAACGCCTATGAGAGCGAATCCACAGAAATCAATGGGTTCTATTTTCTGTGCAAAATCGGCGTGTGCAAAAACATGCAAAAACACGCCCGCCTAAAGGAGCCCCTATTCTGCTGCGGAAAATCTCCCACTAAGGGCTTATTCACAGGAGCTTATATCGGCCTGGGTTTTTACGGCCAGATGATTTACGCTACCATCTTGGATTCCAATGCATCAGATGACACAGGCGTATTCCTGTGGCATTTAAAGCACCCAAGTGAGCGCTTTTATGCTGGGCAGGAAAGATAATCCTGGAACTATCTTCCTGGCTGGACTACAGCCGCTGCCATGTACTCCTATGGGAGCCAATGAAAGTAGCCGGAGAAGGGAGGTGGTAGGGAGTTTTGTAGCGTGACTGCTAAACTCCCCCTACTCTCTTCTCCCCTCTAGCTGTTTGCAATGAGAGAGGGTGGGATGGGGTGGAGCTAAGCTCCATCCCACCCCCTCCCATTGCTGGCTGCGGGGAGGGGTGGGGGCTTAGCTCTGCCCCCATCGCGCCCACTCCCATTGCAAACAGAGAGGAGGTGAGCCGACAAGGGGGAGGGAAGGGGGACCCAGTGACTCCACCAGCAGTATATGCCATCAGGCGTCTCCTACAGTACAAGCAACATATGTTTTCTGCGGCTCTCACCCTTTGCATTGTAAATCTGCACCAAAATCCACAGCGAAAGCCTCACCACTTGGTGCAAATTTGCCGCTGTGGATTCATTGAGGATGTTCCACTGATCCAACACATCTGAACATCCCCTAAATAGGGTGACAGCGGGAAGCATTCGGAGGAGGTGAGGGGGAGCGCCGCATAGTATGAGATCAGCTGCGGGAATGCAACTAATGTTCAGTCAAAATCTGCACCAATGGTACGGACTTTGAAAGTTTTTTGGATGTAGAAATGCTGCAGGATTTGGTGCACAAGTTTCTGTTGTGGACATTCTGCAACATTTCCACCATGTGTAAACATATGCTAAGTCAGCTTGAGATACGCTGCCACATGCAGAGTGGCCGCAGAAGTAATAGTGTCCCCCACAGTGACCTCAGTACTAATAGCAACCTCCACAGTGACCTCAGTAGTAATAGTGACCCCCCAAAGTGGCCCAAGAAGTAATAGTGTCCCCACAGTGACCTCAGTAGTAATAGTGACCCCCCAAAGAGGCCCAAGAAGTAATAGTGTCCCCACAGTGACCTCAGTAGTAATAGTAACCCCCACAGTGACCTCAGTAGTAACATTGACACCTACAGTGACCTCAATAGCAATAGTGACCCCCCATCGTGGACCCAGTAGTAATAGTGTCCCACACAGTAGCCTCAGTAGTAACAGTGACCCCCACAGTAGCCTCAGTACCAGGCTAGTAATCACTTTAGTGGTGACCAGACATCCCCAAAATGAGACAAAAGTGGGACAAATGTGTCGCAAGCAGGACTAATGGCTGTCCCGCTAGGGTCCCAGTGGAAAGTGGGACCCAGGGTACCATAGCGAGACTGACTGTCACACCTAAATCAGGATGTCTGGTCAAGTTACCCTAAAGTATGATGCGCAACACAACCTGCCCTTTGCCCCTGCGTGGAGAGTTGTTTACCCCTCTTCCTCTCCTCCGCTGCAGTGTTTGATCATCTGCACCCCGCTCTCTCCAACAACTGAAGGATGATTAGACATTGGTTTTCTCTTAGGCCAGGCTCACACCACTGAATTGGATTCCGGCTGTGAGCCCGGTGGGTGACCCTTCGTCCGGCACTAACCTGTATTGCATAAGGGCCGGTCATTTAAAATGAATATTTTCAGACATTTTAAAACCCCAGAAAACAAAATATTCAGTAATTTCACATACATTGCTGATCAACAGTAACGTCCTTTGTCCTCACTGGACCAGGAAGGGGGCTGTTTCTGCTTAAGGAGAGCACCTGGAAGGTGTGAGAAAACTTATCAGACCATCATGCATGCTCCTCTGGGAAATATGCAAATAGGAGGGTGGAACAAATGTCTCTACAACAAGTCTTGTAACAATGACTGGGAATGTGAACCAAATCCCGAATCTTCTCCAGAAGATTGTACATGGAGATCTGTTCCTTCTGGAAAAGACTCTGGCTATGGCTCATATTCCCAGTCATTCCAGGCTTGTGAAAAGGTCTGACATTGACTTGCAGGAATGCTACCTTCCAATAGGTGGAGCTGCAGAGGTATTGTTCCATCTTGCATTTGCATATTACTCAGAGGTGCATGCATGGCCTTGTAAGTCTCCTCACTCACCTTCTAGGTGTTCTCCTTAAGGAGTGATGATACCCCTCTTGACATCACAGGCCTCTCACTAGCCAACCAGACACTGATGAGGGGCAAATACCCCTAAGCAGTTGTCTATTTTGCCACGAACGCCCGTGTGAAGGAGCTCTAAGGGCTTTTTCAGACAACCATATGCACAAAAAGGTGCGCTGCAAGCAAAGTGTTTATTCATGAATGAAGTTGGATGAGGTACATTTGCGCGCATGTCTGCACATAGCGCTGGGCCAGCTCACCCGCGGCGCACCCCTTCTGTGGATTAAAGGCTATTTAGACTAATGAGGTCAAGATGTGTTCTTTTCCCAACGTTCTGCGCAGTGTTTTACACATTTCCTTGCATATTTGCGCACCATAGATTTCTATTGGGTCCTTTGCTGAGCAAAATACAGGAAGATAGAGCAGGTCTAACGTTTATCGGCGGGCGCAAAACGCACCCTCAAAAGACGATCGTAGGATCCAACCCATTGGAATTAATGGCCTCTCTTCTCTGTGTTTTGCGTGTGCAAATACCCATGTGAACAGGGTTGTGTAAAGAAACCCCCTGCGGGCGTTCTCAACGGGTTCACTCCCAGTTATCCCAGCATGCACTGTTTTAATGCGCACCAGATGTCCCCATAGCAGTCTACGGGGGTGCGCATATGTACATATGTATGCGCGAATATGCGCAAAACACTGCACATACTTTTTTGGCTTAAAATTCATTTAAAGCATGGACACTCCTAAAATACACTCCCTCACAGCATAAAGTCATTGCGCCGTGAAGCCGCTCTACGTTTTGGGGCTCATTCACACAAGTGTAAATACACAGCAGTAAACGGAGGCCATTGATGTCGCTCGGCTTATTCACAGCTGCATTGTTTTAAGGCAAGTGTCGGTCATGTGAAAAGAACGCAGCGTGTCCTCGCTTGGTGCGCATTATGCACCGTAATAGCCCACTGAGATTAATAGGTAATTAATACGTAAAAACGTAGGAAATATGCAGAAAATCTATAGGATTTTGTGTGTTTTTTTTACACTTGCAACAACACTGATTGAAATAGCTAATTAGTTCCAAACGCGCTCTTTTTCCAGTGGAATTACGCAATACTTCACGCTTCTCCTTGCATATTGCGTGCGCATTTGTGCCCCCCACTGTCTTCTATGGGGACCTTTACTCAAATATAAAGAAAAATAAAGCATGCTCTATTTTTTTCACGCAACTGAAATGCTCACACAAAATATCCGGAAATGCGTAAGTTAGAGTCAATGGGTTCTATTCTCTGCGGATGGCGTGCACACATTTTGCATGCACAAATACGATTGTGTGATGCCGGCCGGAGGCCTCACTCACACAAGCTTTGCAATCGCAATAACAGGAGAAAGCCACGATCAACTCGCGGCTAAATCTCACGTTTTCTTGCCCATTCACATGGCCAGGTGTGGCGTACATACACCGCAGCCCAACGTAAATCCTTCTACTGGCTCAATAGAGCCAGCTGACATGTTATAGCTGTGCTAGCCGATGCTAAACTCCCTCCCCCTCCCTTTGCTGATAGCTCACATAAAAGCCTATGGGAGCTGCTGGCTGATCGCAGATGAAAGATAGGGCCAGACCTAACGTTCTGGCTGCATTAAAACATCGCCCAGCGTATTGTGCTGCCAATGTCCTCTCTTCGCCGGCCGGACGTTTTTACACGGCTGGTAATCTCCCATGTAAATTAATGCATTGGAACCCAATACTTCACACGGCCATGATTATTACTGCGGCTCAAGACGCTGGTGTGAATGAGGCCCAAGACAGATGGTCTTATGCAGTGCTTGACAAGAGCTGGGAGATAAGCAGGGCTGTGGTCTACCTCCTGGATATCGTCAGGTCCGTATCGGCGCTCTTACAGAGTAATAATGACCCTTTGTTTAGCTGTACCTCCTCGTTAATATTACTGCCAGGTGTGATACTTCGCGAACGTGCGGCGCCTATAGTCAGCAATACATGACATTCAATAATTAAGTGTCCAATGTGGGAACATCTGCACCCAGGGCCATATTTGGAATGGTTTTCTTCAGTTTTGTTGCTTTGTCCAACTTTTTTGTCTGACCTCTCCCCTATGTTCATGTTGAACGGGTCTGCCGGGACCGAAATGACACTAAACAAAAAGTAAACTTGCCATGGCAGACAAAACAAGAGGAACAGCTGGATTCTGTTTGTCAGACTACTTTTTCTCTACTTCTGCAAAGCATCTTGACCTCCAAGGGTCACATAAGATGTTTTGTGTTCTTGTGAGTAGAAGTTGGGTTATATTAGTTGTTGCCGCCCGTTCCGTGAGGACGTTTGACACAATTAATGATGTTGTGTCGGCATAAGTATATGACTACAACCTGAAGTGGGGAAAGCAGAAGGAATGCTCAATGTGATTTAGTAACAATGGATGGTCTACTCATTCACAGAGAAGGAGCCAAGTGAGTCTGTGCCGCACGTTCTACTCTATTGTAGGAGGCAGCTTTGTAGAGCGCAGCGTTGAGGAGACCATGGAAGATATGAACCAGGTGGTTTCACCTCATTGCCACGAGCTATCTCATTGGGATAGTGCCAAATAGTGGAGAGCAGGTTAGTAAGTATCATAGCGCCCTACAGTCTTCCATATGCTAACGCACTGTATGCGGGAGGACATTACGTGCCTGGGGAAGAGCAGGTGGGGTCTGCGCAGACCGTTGCCGCGTTCTTCTGCCAGTTACACAATGCTTGGAGAGGGGACCATGGCTATATTCCTACACTGTTAGCTTCACACGGGGGAGAAAGTCACGCAAGAATTGTGTGTATATAAGTCTTACCCGAATATGGACCCCATTCCTTTAAATGGGGTCATACACATGAGCAATGTTTTCCCGCATCGCACTACGATGCGGCAAACAGATTGTGGCTCGCGTGTTCTTGCCTTGCATCTCCATTGTTTTCAATGGGCCGGTGGTAGCATCGCACCACATGCCAGTAACATGCGGTCCGGTGTGAGGATTCCCAATGGAAAACAATGGGAGAAACTCTGCAATCCTCCACCGCGCCTGTCAGCAATGGCGGAAGATCACTACTTCCCCGAAGTGATGCAAGGCAATTGCGACATCAAAGCGGCTCGCATCTACGGGGAAACCGTATGTTGGCAAGCGCGGTATCAGGCCGTAATTCACAGCCTATGTGAAGTAGCGATCCTGTTCACATTGTGAACATGTGCTAGCGATCCTAGCACATGGCGCACTTCGTCCGCCGGCCCTATGGCAAACAATGGAAGATGCGATGCTAGGGTACGTCCAAAGATAGAACATGCCCCGATTTATTTCCCGCACGGCCTCGCTCACATGTATGACCCCATTCAAAACAATGAGGTTCATATTCGTGTGAGATATGTGCGTCTCACAATGCCCATATCTTGCGCGGTTTTCTCTCCCCTTGTGAAGCCGGGCTGAGCGCACGGTATACGTCAGGAAGAAATCTTGATGTGTACAGCGACGCGTCTGTTGTTTTTAAGCGGCAAATAGGAGCCAAAAGAATGTCCAGAACATATCAGAACATGCAGCCCAAGTCTAATGCAGAACGCGGCCAACTACACTATTCACCACAATGCGTTAGATAATCATGTACTGTGCGGCACTTTTTGGGGCAGTCTGTGGCAGAACTACACAACTGCGAAGGAGCGTTCAGAAGTGGCGCTAACAGTCCATCTCGGAGCCGCGCTGCTCTGGTCGCCGCACATAAGATAGAAGCTTCTCCTGAACTTCACTGTAAGACAAGAGGCATCATTCATTTTATTGAAGATTTCTTTGATTTGACTTCAGCTCTGATCAAGATGACAGATGAAGGAGGTCCGAGATGGAGCCCTTATTGTAAAACCAGCCCCCCATGCACTAACATAAAAATAAACATATACTCACCTCTGCCCGCTGCTCCGGTCTCCCTCTGACATCATGGCTACAGACTTCCCCAGCCTGTTTATTGGACGTCACAAGCGCTGTAGCGAATAACAGAGCCCCCCTCCCGGTCATGGCACTGGCTGGCGGAGCTCTGTAAGCAGTGCTGCAGGGGCTGTCAGACTGGTGCTGGGAAATGCCAATCTCTTGTTTCTGCCCACTCCCCCTCTAAGCCAAGACCCATACCCGAAGGGGCAGAGCTAAGCATGGCCATCGGCTGCTGCTGTCCGCGGCCGTATGCCACTCCATGCAGTAAGGGCGAACGCTGTAGTATTGAAAAAATTGGCAAGTATAAGGACTAGAGTGACTCTGACCAGGGCAAAACAAGCGGGTTAGTGCATCCCCAGCACTGCAGGGCTTTTGGGATGTTCCTGGTAGACAGTGGTTAGTACCTACCTGAGTAACATATTATGTAAGGCTGTAAAAAGACACATGTCCATCCAGTTCGGCCTATTACCCCCCTGTTGATCCAGAGGAAAGGAAAAAAAAACAATGAGGGAGAAGCCAATTTTTTTTATTTAGGGGCAAAAAAATTCTTCCTGACTCCAATCTGGCAGTCGTAATAATCCCCGGACCACCGACCCTCCTGAGTAATCAGTGATATAACATGTAATATTCTATTGCTCCAGAAAGCATCCAGGACCCTCTAAGACTCTTTTATCAAGTTTCTCAGGAAGAGAGTTCCACAGTCTTACTGCTCTTACAGTAAAGAATCCCCTTCTATGTTGGTGCAGAAACCTGCTTTCCTCTAGAGGTAGAGGGCGCACCTTGGTTACAGTCACAGCCCTGGGTATAAGAGATGATGGGAGAGATCTCTGTACTGACCCCTGATATATTATACATAGTTATTAGAGCGCCCCTTTGTTACAGTCCGGGGTATAATAGATGATGGGAGAGATCTCTGTACTGATCCCTGATATATCTATACATAGTTATTAGAGCGCCCCCTTGTTACAGTCCAGGCTATAATAGATGATGGGAGAGTTCTCTGTACTGACCCCTGATATATCTATACATAGTTATTAGAGCGCCCCCTTGTTACAGTCCTAGGTATAATAGATGATCTGAGAGATTTCTATACTGACCCTGATATATTACACATAGTTATTAGGGCACCCCCTTGTTACAGTCCAGGCTATAATAGATGATGGGAGAGATCTCTGTACTGACCCCTGATATATTATACATAGTTATTAGAGCGCCCTCTTGTTACAGTCCCAGGTATAATAGATGATCTGAGAGATTTCTGTACTGACCCCAGATATATTATGCATAGGTATTAGAGCGCCCCCTTGTTACAGTCCTGGGTATAATAGATCATGGGAAAGATCTCTGTACTGACCCCTGATATATCTATACATAGTTATTAGAGCGCCCCCTTGTTACAGTCCTGGGTATAATAGATGATGGGAGAGATCTCTGTACTGACTCCTGATATATTTATACATAGTTATTAGAGCACTCCCTTGTTACAGTCCTGGGTATAATAGATGATGGGAGAGATCTCTGTACTGACCCCTGATATATTATACATAGTTATTAGAGCGCCCCTTTGTTACAGTCCTGGGTATAATAGATGTTGGGAGAGATCTCTGTACTGACTCCTGATATATTTATACATAGTTATTAGAGCACCCCCTTGTTACAGTCCTGGGTATAATAGATGATGGGAGAGATCTCTGTACTGACCCCTGATATATTATACATAGTTATTAGAGCGCCCCCTTGTTACAGTCCTGGGTATAATAGATGATGGGAGAGATCTCTGTACTGACCCCTGATATATTATACATAGTTATTAGAGCGCCCCCTTGTTACAGTCCTGGGTTTAATAGATGGTGGGAGAGATCTCTGTTATTAGAGCGCCCCTCAGCCATCTTTTTTTCTAAACTAAAAAACCCCAGTTTTGATCCCCTCTCTGGGTATTGTAGTCCGCGCATTCCATTTATTACTTTAGTTGCCCGCCTTTGTACCTGCTCAAGCTCTGATATGTCCTTCTTGAGTATCGGCACCCAAAACTGTCCCCAATATTCCATGTGTGGTCTGACCAGTGACTTGTAAAGGGGAAGAATAACATTCTCATCATGCGCCCCTAGACCTCTTTTGATGCACTCCATGATCCTATTTGCCTTGGCAGCAGCTGCCTGACACTGGTTGCTCTAGTTAAGCTTACAGTTAACTACAATCTCCAACTCCTTTTCCACGTCAGTGTATCCCAGTGGTTTCCCACGTAGTGTGTAATGGTGACGTGTTTCCTGGCGTGTGCAGAGCCTTACATTCGTCCGTGTTACACTTCTTGCCTTTGGTTTAATGATTTCTAGACTTGCCTTCTTGGCTGACAACTGTAAATGCACTCAGAATAAATGCACTTGTAGAAGCGGCTGCTGAGACACAGCGATGTATTGTCCTCGTACAACCAGTAGGTGGCAGCAAGATTTGAAGAACTACAGTCCCATCAGCGATTCTGCTGCAGACTTGCACACATTTCCCGTACATCCGCAGACTACAGAGGCGACCGGCTCTTTTATGTAACAAAAGACAAATGAAAGACTCTAAACAGCTGTAAAGGCGACATGTTTTCCTGCAGAGCCGTCTGCTGCATGCAGCTACTGCAGATGGGAAGTCGTTTACAGTAATGGCTGCGGTGTGGGCAGAGTTCACTTTATAACTGAGCGACTATATATGTGGGATTTCTCGCTCATTGATGTCTACTTAAAGGAAATGTATAAATGTCTATTTACCAAATAAAACCACATAGTGAAACATATTTCACAGTTCTAACCAGTTTTTATTTCTGACTGTAGATTTGATATTCTGTTATATGGGGGGAGGGGAGCGCTGTTTTGCCAGAGCTGCAGCTAACTACAACTAGAGATATGCTTTACAGCAGCCTCATAGGCAATAGACATAAACAGCAAGAGGAGGCTCATTGACTTCTATGGAAGAGTGTTGTGGGCAAGTTTTTTTTACCTGTTCAGAGGTAATTGTGCAGGGAGGGGAGGAGGTGAGCTGTGACCATCACCTATTATGAATGGCAATCCTATGTTATCTATTTATAGTTGTCACTTTTCATTGTAGTCCTGCCTGTTGTGTGCAGAAAAAGTACAATAAAATCGATCGATACACACACAAATCAACCTAATTTATAGCGCAGATGCGTTGTGCTGCAGTGTGCACATTTGAGCATACGCCCGTGTGAAGGAGCCCTTAGTGATCGGTGTAAAATTGCAAGATTTTAGGATTTTTCTATATAAATCTGCATGGAATTTGTATTCAAAAGTTACATCATGAAAAGTTTCTAAAAGAGAAGAAAAACTGTCAAAAATAAATGGAAAAAGTCTAAGCCAAACTGTTCCTTCTAAGAGCAGGTTCACTGCGCTGCGGTTCCGGGAGGAAATCACCTAAGGCCTCATGTCCACTGGCTAAATGGAATTGCGGAACCCGCAGCGGATTTTGCCCATAGGGATCCATTGGCCATCCGCTGTCCATTAAATTGATTTTTGCCCCCGCGGATGGCATTTTAAAAGAATTGCGTTTTTCACGCGCGGGAGAAAAAACGTGGCATGCTCCATTTTGCCGCGGATTCCGCGCGGATCAGCAACATTGCTATCACATTGATAGCAATGTGTGCGGATATTTGCATGCAAAAAAAATACCATTGAAAGCAAATCCGCGCGGAATCCGCCGTGGAAATCCGCGGCAGATTCTGCGCAAATTATATTTTTCTAGTGGACATGAGGCCTAAGGCCTCATGTCCACTAGCAAAATTGAATTGCGGATTCCGCTGCGGAATCTGCATTCAATTTTGCCCATAGAGATCCATTGGCCATCTGCAGGCAATTAAATTGAAATTTGTACCCGCGGATGGCATTTTAATGGATTTGCGTTTTCTCACGTGCGAGAGAAAAAACGCAGCGTGCTCCATTTTCTGCGGGTCTCCTGCATGCTTCCATAGAAGCCTATGGAAGCCATCCGGTCCCGCGGTACACCCGCAGCTGAATTTCTGCTCTCCGGCATGGGAGCGCGGTAGAGCAGGAGTTCAAAAAGAAAAAAAAAAAAGAGTGCACGGCGCATCCGCCGGGCAGAGAGAAAGAGGATCCGGCCGCGACAGACGGGAACCCGCAGCGTCCAGACAAGTAAGAAAAATAATTTTTCAGGCATCATGTCCCCGGGAAAGGAGGGTCCCGCTGTGGGATTCTGCATGGAGAATCCGCGCAGGCCCAAATTTCCTAGTGGACATGAGGCCTTAGAGTCAGCTTTGTGCAGACCGTGGCAAGTGTTACCACACTCTTCCACTGGTCGCCCTTCTTTATGACCTTGGCCCAAGTATTTGGAGTGTTTATTATTTTTTTAGCCTTCTCAGACCAGAGGGAACTTTTTGCGATTCTCTTGGCTGCATTGCCTTTGGAACCTTTGCATGTATATAGATGTACATGTATGTATATATATATGTATGGATATATATGTCTGTATTGGACTTCCTCTCATCTTCAGAACCGCAGAAGTTCGTTCTTGCAGAGAGTCCACTAGGCATTAAACTCGTGCTGCAGGAGCATCAAGCCATGTGGGCAGGAAGCTTCTTACAATTCATGCAGATTAGATGGAATTACTAATACTAATCTTTATTTATATAGAGCCAACATATTCCGCAGCGCTTACAATATGGAGGAAATAACACAAGCAAAGGTTACATGAAGTAATCAGCTGATGGAGACAGTAGGGGTGCGGGTCCTGCTCCAACGAGCTTACATACTACAAGTAATGGGGTGACACAGAAGGTAAAGGGCTGGAGATGTGCACAGTATGGCGAGGTGGAGATGTGCCCGGTATGGCGAGGTGGAGAGTGAGGGATGCTATACACAGACAATGGTCAGGCCGTATAGTGGCGGAATCGGGATGACTGCAGGGGGGGTTGATTATGGCTAGCAGGGATTGCAGTCAGTAGGTCAGGGAGCATGTTATCAGGTGGAGTACAGAGGGGTTTGGTTTAGGGGATATGGTATGCCTCCCTGAAGAGGTGCGTTTTTAGAGCACGCCTGAAGTTTAGTGAGTCAGTGATTGCCCGATATTTTTTGGTAGCGCGTTCCAGAGGACTGGTGCTGCTCTGGAGAAGTCTTAGAGGCGCGACTGAGAGGTTCGAATTAAAGGGGCACTCAGTCTGATTTCATTAACAGAGCGGAGGACCCGGGCTGGCTGGTGGATTGAGATGAGGGAAACAATATAGGGCGGAGCGGCGCTGTGGAGCGCTTTGTGGATGAAAGTAGTGAGTTTAAATTGTATTCTGTATTTGACGGGCAGCCAAATTACTGATATTTTCTGACCAGCTGACAGGAAGGGGTCAGCCATTCATGCTGCCTGCTCCAAATTCTGACCATCTGATGAGCATGATGCAGAAGTAATCTGCATCCATCTGGCCAGGTGATGTCTTTCCGCTGCTCAGTGATCCCCCTGGAGTCTCGCCCTGCTGTTTCTCTTAGACACAATGGTGCTCATACTGGTTCTCTGCTGTTTTAGACCATCCGTGCTAAGGAAGGACATGTTGTGCATTCGTACACATTAGTTAGAGTGCCAGAAGTGTATTCGGGTGCAGTTTGCATGGTTGTGTACCATCTGTTCATTAGAATGATTCTTGACATCCTCCTCTGACCACTTTTGTCAACAAGTTGTTGCAGGAGCTTCTATCACTGGATGTGTTTCTTCGCTCCCACCATTCTCTTTATGCTCTCAATACTCTTGCACAAGAAAGCCCACACGGCTGGCACTCTTCGAAATCCTGGCTCCTGCTACTCTAGCACTATTGACTCAATTTTCCCGTTCTAATTCAGATACTGAATAGCAGGGCCATCACTCCTATTGTCGAAGTTGTCTACTGGCTTAACCCCATCAGGTACATTGTTTATTTTGGCCATAAGGACGCAACGATTTTTGGGGGATTTTCATCTTAACTTTTCAAAAGTCATAACTTTTTGTTTTTCCATCGCCATGGCCGTTTGAGTTTTTATTGTTACCATTTTGGGGTACATAAGACCTTTTTGATCACGTTTAGTGCGTTTTTTGGAAAGCATAGTGAACAAGATAAGCATCTTGGCTCCATTTTTAGGGGTCTTTTTTATAGTTTTTGTTGTGCTGGTGAATAGTGTGATCAATTGATTGTACAGGTCCTTAAAGATGCGGCACTACCAAATGTGCGGGTTTTTTGTTTGTTTTTTTAAAGAGGGAAAAATGGGCAAAAAATGGTTTTGTGACTACTATTTTTTTTTACATATTTTTTATGCCACTAGAGGTGACATGAATGAGCAAATGTATGTTCACTATGATAGTACATTACATTACCTCTGTACTTCAATGCATTATTGCTATCTATCATATGCCATGGCAGACCAGAGCACCATGAAATGGCGTCCAGTTGTCGTGATAACCCATTGGCCCTCTACAATGACATTGAAGTGAAGCAATGACATCACAGGGGGAGCACCCTTCCTCTGTGAAACCTTTACATGCTGCGATTAACATTAGTTGCGGCATATAAGGAGTTAACAGCAATGATCAGTGTTCTCACTGATCCCCGCTGTTGCAGAGGGAGGCTGGCTATCAGCCACAGCTGTCTCTCACTGCGGATGACACAGGTTCATCTTCTGTCCCTCTATGCTTTTGTCTGGTTGCAGCAATTACCAGTCGCCTAGGATGTAAATGTACGTCATATAGTGCTAAGGGGTTAACAATGTATGTAATGTCTTATTGTATCTATATTCCCATTGAATATGCTGGCACTATATAAATAAAGAGAATTAGTAGTCGTATATTTAGTGTCCGTCTATAGTTACTGAGTTCTCATTCAGGCTGCATTGACCGCTGCTCGATGACGTATGAAGCTAAAGAACGATCTAAGTGTCTGTAAGCAAAAGTAGTTTAAGTTTATGACGTAGGAAAACAGATGTATAACAAAATGGAATATGTAAAAATGCCAATCAGTTGTGCGGTGGGTATAAGGGAGGAGCCAAGCCCGCTGCACAGCCAGCAGCAGCGCCGTACTTACAGCTCATGCTACCCTAGCCATTAAGCCTGAAAACGCCCCTTTTAAAGGCCACGACTTGATAATGCCACCATACTTGTTGCATCGCTATATCGTGATGAAATCATCCCACCATTCTGGGACAGCATGACATCACCATACGGTGACAAATAACGCAGGGTGATGGTTCCGGTAAAACAACGAAGACATATAGGAACAGAAGGAAACAGAAACCTTTCCAGTGTTTGTAAGCCCACTGAAATCGGTGGTGGAAAAAGACGGAAATATTTGTTTCCATGTTATTTCACTTCCTCTGCTTCTCTGTATAAACAAAACAGTGTGATGGAAAGTCCTAATGCCAGTGTGAACAGAGCCTAACAGAGGTCTCTGTGTCCCTGACCCTTGACAAGTAACAGAGGTCCCTTTATGCTCCTGCCCCTCTCCCCAAGTAACGGAGGTCCCTCTATGCTCCTGCCCCTTGCCCCAAGAAACGAAGGTAACTTCATACTCCTGCCCCTCTTCCCAAGTAATGGAGGTCCCTTTATGCTCCTGCCCCCTCCTCCAAGAAATAGAGGTAACTCCATGCTCCTGTCCCTCTTCCCAAGTATCAGAGGTCCCTCTATGCTCCAGCTCCCCTCCCCAAATAATGGAGGTCCCTCTATGCTCCTGCCCCCTCCCCAAGTAACAGAGGTCCTTCTATGCTCCTGCCCCCTCCCCCAAGAAATGGAGGTAACTCCATGCTCCTGCCACTCTTCCCAAGTAACAGAGGTCCCTCTATGCTCCAGCTCCCCTCCCCAAATAATGGAGGTCGCTCTATGTTCCTGTCTTCCTCCCCAAGTAACAGAGGTTCTGCTCCTTCCCCCTCCCCAAGTAAGGGAGGCCCCTCTATGCTCTTGTCCTCCTCCCCAAGTATTGCAGATCCCTCTCTGCTCCTGTCCTCCTTCCACAGTAAGGGATTTTTTTTCTGGGATTCTGTGATCGCTGCAGAAGAGCAGCTGCTCCACAAGTGGAAACACAGCCAAATCCACGCCATTTAGGTGCAGATTTAGTTACTGCGAAATTATTGTGGAATTGCTACAGGTCCATGATAATGTCTATATAACAGCGCCTAACCACTAGCAATATGTTTCCTTGCGATACGAGAGCAAGTGACAACGCAAGCCTCGGAGCACTAAGAAAACTCTGTTATATCGCTTATTGCTTTAAACAGGGCC
Organism: Eleutherodactylus coqui; assembly: GCF_035609145.1. Lineage (NCBI taxonomy): Eukaryota > Metazoa > Chordata > Amphibia > Anura > Eleutherodactylidae > Eleutherodactylus > Eleutherodactylus coqui. The sequence continues at coordinate 30,712,610 of NC_089848.1, read as the reverse complement.
GGCGGTGGCAGCGCCAGCCCACCGAAAACATAGGGAGTACATCGCGGACTTCTTCCACAGCTGTGACAGCTATAGCAGAGGATTCCTTAACCCGTTAACGACCGGGCCATAGCTTTTTTACGTCCTCCCGAAGTGGGCTACCTTCAGGAGCCGGGAGCCAGGAGATTTTGAATTTGCCGGGGGCTCCCGGGCTTCTGTGCATGCGCCTGACGTAATCGTCTGGCGCACATGCGCAGAAGGCCGCCGGCGGGTCTGGGAGGACCAGATCTCCGGGGGAACACCGCCGACAAGCCAGGTAAGAATTTTCAGCTGAAAAAGTTTAAAAAGTAAAAAAAAAGTGCTAGTTTCACCTCCCCTCATGGATCGGATCCATGAGGGGAGGTGAAAATACTCACCTAAGTCCTCCCTGATGTCCCGATGGTCCAGGACCCGAACTCCCCCTCTGCGATTGACATCAGGCGCGTGCACAGAGGGGCTCGAGCCCCGGGAAATTCAAAATCCCTTTGCTCCTGGCTGCCATGTGTAGCCAAGAGCAGAGGGATGTCACTGGGGACATGATCACTGTCATCCAATGGATGACAGTGATCATGTAAAGTTAAAAAAAAAGTGGGGAAAAAGTAAAAAAAAAAAAAAGTTAAAAAAGTTTAAAAAAGTTAAAAAAAAGTTTAAAAAGCGTACGTTTCATCTCCCCTCACGGATCATATCTGTGAGGGAGGATGAAGGTACGTACATAAGGCCCCCAGATTTATCTGCAGACCTTACCCCAGCTTCTGCGCACACGCCTGTCGCCTAAATGGCGGACGCATGCGCAAAAGCTGTGGATTGCCAGGATAATTGAAAATTATGTAAGCTTCTGGTGTTTTTCCATGTTAAAGTGACACATGTTAGATTTGCTAAATTTGGCCTGGTCATTAAGGCGCAAACAGGCTTGGTCACTAAGGGGTTAATCCCCACAAGGACCACGGGGATGAAAGAATGCTCTGCCATAGCTGTCACAGCTGTGGCAGAAGTCCGCGATGATATCCCATTGCTTTTAATGGGGCCGGCACTGCTGTGGCCCCATTAAAAGCACTGGGTTGCAGGCAACCCCCGCAGCGGCTATTTTCAGGGAAGGGCTTAAAATATAAGCCCTTCCCTGAAAATCATCCCTAGCTGATCCGGCGTGCTCGCACCGGAGAGCTGGTCTGCGCATGCGCGAAAGACATGTGCGGCGCGAGCACGCCGGAGCGGCCCCATTCAACAGAGCAGAAGACCGGACAGCGCAAGCGCGTCTAATGGAAGGAGAAGGCAGCGTTAGTCGTCGCCATGGAGACGAGGACGCCAGCACCGGAGGGGATAAGTGTATAACTTCTGTATGGCCAATATTTAATGCACGATGTATATTACAAAGTGCATTAATATGGCCATACAGAAGTGTTTAACCCCACTTGCTGCCGCGGGACAACCCCTTTAAGGGGTTAATGAAGGTTTTTTAGAACTATTGTAGTAGTCTGTTGCTGTAACAGTAGAAAAAATAAATACAGATTAAGGCTCATATAGAGAGCAGCTCCATGTGTATCCATGTACAGTAAAGTAAGACTATGTAGAGATTATACTAGAGTTCAGATCGTGTGCGGCACTGTGTGTTGTATAGGCGAGGCACCGCATGTCATGTCAGCGAAGCACGGTGTGTTGTGTCGGCAAGGCACCGGATGTTGTGTGGGTAAGACACCGTGTGTGGTGTCGGTGTGGCACCGTGTCTCGTGTCAGCGAGGGACCATGTGTTGTGTCGGCGAGACACCGTCTGTTGTGTCAGCAAGGCACCATGTGTTGTGTTGGTGAGGCACCCTGTGTTGTGTCTTTGAGGCACCGTGTGTTGTGTCAGTGAGGCACCGTGTGTTGTGTAGACTAGGCACCGTGTGTTGTGTCAGTGAGGCACTGTGTGTTGTGTAGACGAGGCACTGTGTGTTGTGTAGACGAGGCACTGTGTGTTGTATAGACGAGGCACCATGTGTTGTGTCAGTGAGGCACCGTGTGTTGTGTAGACTAGGCACCGTGTGTTGTGTAGACGAGGCACCATGTGTTGTGTCAGTGAGGCACCGTGTGTTGTGTAGACTAGGCACCGTGTGTTGTGTCAGTGAGGCACTGTGTGTTGTGTAGACTAGGCACTGTGTGTTGTGTAGACTAGGCACTGTGTGTTGTGTAGACGAGGCACCGTGTGTTGTGTTGGTGAGGCATTGTGTGTTGTGTAGACTAGGCACTGTGTGTTGTGTAGACGAGGCACTGTGCGTTGTGTAGTCGAGGCACCGTGTGTTGTGTCGGTGAGGCATTGTGTGTTGTGTAGACTAGGCACTGTGTGTTGTGTAGACGAGGCACTGTGTGTTGTGTAGACGAGGCACTGTGCGTTGTGTAGACGAGGCACCGTGTGTTGTGTCGGTGAGGCATTGTGTGTTGTGTAGACTAGGCACTGTGTGTTGTGTAGACAAGGCACCATGTGTTGTGTCGGTGTTGGTGAGACACTGTGTGTTGTGTAGACTAGACACCATGTGTTGTGTAGACGAGGCACCGTGTGTTGTGTAGACGAGGCACTGTGTGTTGTATAGACGAGGCACCGTGTGTTGTGTAGACTAGGCACTGTGTGTTGTGTAGACTAGGCACTGTGTGTTGTTTAGACGAGGCACCATGTGTTGTGTAGACGAGGCACTGTGTGTTGTGTAGACGAGGCACCGTGTGTTGTGTAGACTAGGCACTGTGTGTTGTGTAGACAAGGCACCATGTGTTGTGTCGGTGTTGGTGAGACACCGTGTGTTGTGTAGACTAGGCACCATGTGTTGTGTAGACGAGGCACCGTGTGTTGTGTAGACTAGGCTCCATGTGTTGTGTTGGTGAGGCATTGTGTGTTGTGTAGACTAGGCACTGTGCGTTGTGTAGACAAGGCACCATGTGTTGTGTCGGTGTTGGTGAGACACCGTGTGTTGTGTAGACTAGGCACCATGTGTTGTGTAGACGAGGCACCGTGTGTTGTGTAGACTAGGCTCCATGTATTGTGTTGGTGAGGCATTGTGTGTTGTGTAGACTAGGCACTGTGCGTTGTGTAGACAAGGCACCATGTGTTGTGTCGGTGTTGGTGAGACACCGTGTGTTGTGTAGACTAGGCACCATGTGTTGTGTAGACGAGGCACCGTGTGTTGTGTAGACTAGGCTCCATGTATTGTGTTGGTGAGGCATTGTGTGTTGTGTAGACTAGGCACTGTGCGTTGTGTAGACAAGGCACCATGTGTTGTGTCGGTGTAGCACCATGTGTTGTGTAGACGAGACACCGTGTGTTGTGTAGACTAGGCACCGTGTGTTGTGTAGACGAGGCACCATGTGTTGTGTCGGTGAGGCACTGTGTATCGTGTTGGTGAGACACCGTGTGTTGTGTAGACGAGGCACCATGTGTTGTGTAGGCGAGGCACCATGTGTTGTGTAGACGAGGCACCGTGTGTTGTGTCGGTGAGGCATTGTGTGTTGTGTAGACTAGGCACTGTGTGTTGTGTAGACAAGGCACCATGTGTTGTGTCGGTGTTGGTGAGACACCGTGTGTTGTGTAGACTAGGCACCATGTGTTGTGTAGACGAGGCACCGTGTGTTGTGTAGACTAGGCTCCATGTGTTGTGTTGGTGAGGCACTGTGTGTTGTGTAGACGAGGCACCGTGTGTTGTGTAGACTAGGCTCCATGTGTTGTGTTGGTGAGGCACTGTGTGTTGTGTAGACGAGGCACCGTGTGTTGTGTCGGTGTGGCACCATGTGTTGTGTAGACGAGGCACTGTGTGTCGTGTTAGTGAGACACCGTGTGTTGTGTAGACTAGGCACCGTGTGTTGTGTTGGTGAGGCATTGTGTGTTGTGTAGACTAGGCACTGTGTGTTGTGTAGACGAGGCACCGTGTGTTGTGTCGGTGTGGCACCATGTTTTGTGTAGACGAGGCACTGTGTATCGTGTTGGTGAGACACCGTGTGTTGTGTAGACGAGGCACTGTGTATCGTGTTGGTGTGACACCGTGTGTTGTGTAGACTAGGCACCGTGTATTGTGTCGGTGAGGCATTGTGTGTTGTATCGGTGAGGCAAAGCAACATATGTAATCTAACCCTGACATGCAGGTCTGACCCCAGGCACTTGCCTTATGTGTATAATAAAGAATCAGGCTCCATCTCTGCCTTCTGCTGTAGTTTCATCTACTTTGCCCTCTTCTCATAAAACACTAGTGACTACCATTGCACAAAACTTTCAGTCTGAAGCATGGCATAGCCTTCACTTAACAAAAAAACACTAAAATATTTTTCTTGAGAAGTATGCTTAGTGTGGGCTGTTTGTGAGCCCTTTTCAAACTCTATGCGGAAGTGATCATTAGGTGGCTGGACCTAAATGACGAGGGTATTGGGTTGAAAATAGGTGGAAGAACCATCAGTAATCTAACATGCACAAACAATACAACTGTAGTAGCGGAGACACCGAAGCATCTGAAGACTCTGATCCTGAAGATGAAAGAAGAAAGTGAAAAGATGGGACTTCACCCGAACATCAAGAAGAGAAAGATCATAACCGCTGCTGACAAGGAAGCCCACATAAGGGTCAACAACGAGGAAATCGAAGTGGTTAATAGTTTTGTATTCTCTGGGTCCCTCATCGATCATAGTGACATCTCGAGAGATGAGATAAAGCGTTAAATAGTACTGGGGTGTACGGCTATGGTGAGCATGGACCTAATATCGAAGTGCAAGGATGTCTCAGTCACCATCATATAAAGTTTAATCACAGCCATCGTTTTCCCGATTGCAAAATATGGCTGTAAGATGTGGACATTGAGGATGGCAGACAGGAGAAAAATTGACGCTTTCGAGCTGTGGTGTTGGGGAAAAAAACTATAAATCCCCTGGACAGCTAGGGCCTTCAACAAAGCTGTCCTGGACCATATCAACCCAGAGGTCTCCCTGGAAGGTAAGATCACGAGACAGAGTGACTTACTTCGGACACGTGATGAGGGCGAAATTGCTGGTAAAAAACATGTTACTTCGAATGATCAGTGGTGAAAAGAAATAGGGAAGACAAAAGCCACATTGGGCGGACACCATCCAGAGGACATGGGAATGGACATCAGGCTACTGAAAGCAGCCGTAGAGTATAGAGAAGCATGGAGAGGACTGGCCTACAGAGTATGCAAGAGTCGGCCACCACTGAATGAGTAGAATTGGATTTTGTGAACACAACACTGAACCTTGTAGATACCACTGTACTGCATATCTTATCACCCAAGGATGACATTTTAAGTACTTTATTAAACAGAATAACTGGTTTTGGCCAACACAACTATAAAGGTTTGCCTGATAGTATTCACACTGTCTGGCTATGTAGAGTCATTTGCCAAAATTTCCACAGCTTTGAAAAAATTGTAGCAAAACACTTCTGACTGTACCCTGAGATCACGCTCATAGGCTTTGTGCACGCATATCAGACATTTCTTACTCTGGAAATAGCTTGAAGTCTTCAGCAAACTCCTCATTTGTTATATGCAGATGATACAGTAGATTTCTATTTGGATTTTGCCACAGGATTAAACCCTTGCCAAATATCTGGAACACATCCAGAGTAGAAGAGAGCATGCTGAAAGTTTCAAATCTGCTGCATACTCTTAAATCTACACAGATTATGTCTGCTGTGAATGAGGTTCTAATAAACAGTATTTTACCATAAATTGTCACTGAATCCAGACTGAAGGTCAAGAACAAAGTTGTCACTCTCACATGATCTTAGAACCTAAACATGATCAAGTAAAGTTGCTTAACCACATACATCCCCTTTAGGCTACTGATACATTTGCCATGGGTCTGAGTGGCTATGTCCATATGCTGTCTAATATATGGAAGGTCCGTACATTGCCATGCATTAGCATATCCTAATTCTCACCTGTGATACGAACAAGAATTGGGCATGTGATGAGTTTTTTTCATGGGGGGCATAGGCTATAATGGATCCATGTGCTGTCCATGAATTAGCATGGACAGCATATACACCCAAGTATAATAATAAATAATAATAATCTTTATTTCTATAGCGCCAACTTATTCCGCAGTGCTGTCAGGTATGGATAAATGCAAAACAATACAACAATTGCAACAATTACAATGTGAGGTACATTGGGTTAGACACAAATGGGTTGAGGGTGGTACAGGAGGTGCAGGGGGTGGGGAACACAGGCAATTTCATGTACAGATAATTTATTAGAAGGCAAACAGGGTGGGGCACCATAGGGAGGGGCGAGGGACTAGGTCAGGAGATTTGGTATGCTTCCTTGAAGAGGTGCATTTTTAAGGCACGTCTGAAATTTCGTGCATCGGGAATTGTCTGGATGCCTTGGGGTAGAGTGTTCCAGAGGATGGGTGCTGCTCTGGTGAAGTCCTGTAGGCGAGCATGAGAGGTTCGTATTACAGGGGTGTTTAGTCTGAGTGTGTTAGCCGATCGGAGTGAGCGGGCTGGGTGGTGTACTGACAGTAGGGAGGCGATGTATGGTGGCGCAGCGCCATGCAGAGCTTTGTGAGGGAGGTAGAGGAGTTTAAATTTAGTTCTGCAGTGGATGGGCAGCCAATGCAGCGACTGGCATAATGCAGAGGCGTCTGAGTAACGACTGGATAGAAAAATGAGGCTAGCTGCTGCGTTTAGTATGGATTGGAGCGAGTCTAGTGCGGGGGAGGCCGATGAGTAGAGAGTTGCAGTAGTCAAGCCGGGAGTGGATGAGGGCGACCACGAGTGTCTTTAGTGTGTCCGTGGTTAGGAACGGACGTATTTTAGCAATATTTCTGAGGTGCATGTGGCATGTTTGGGCCAGAGATTGGATATGGGGGGCAAAGGAGAGGTCAGAGTCCAGTGTGACCCCAAGGCATCAGGCATGCCGTCTGGGGGTTATGATGGTGCCAGACACTGGAATGGAGATGTTGAGGGGAGGTCGGTTAGAAGGTGAAAAGACAAGGAGGTCAGTTTTAGAGAGGTTTAGTTTGAGAAAAAGGGAGGACATAGTATTAGATACAGCGGACAGACAGTCGGTGATATTTTGGAGGAATGGTCCAGAGATCTCACGAGAAGAGGTGTATAGTTGGGTGTCGTCAGCGTAGAGATGGTATTGGAGGCAGAATTTGTGGATGGTTGTCCAATTGGGGCTGTATAGAGAGAGAAAAGAAGGGGACCAAGGACCGAGCCCTGGGGTACCCCAACAGCAAGAGGAAGTGGGGCAGAGATAGAACCAGCAAAGGAAACACTGAAAGAGCGGTCAGAGAGGTAGGAAGAGAACCAGGAGAGAGCAGTATCCTTTAGATCAATAGAGTGGAGCATAGTGAGAAGAAGGTTATGGTTGACAGTGTCAAATGCAGCAGACAGGTCAAGGAGGATTAGTAGGGAGTAATCATCTCTCGACTTTGCAGTCATCAGGTCATTTGTTACTTTTGTAAGGGCAGTTTCGGTCGAGTGTAGAGAGCGGAAACCAGACTGGAGGGGGTCAAGGAGTGAGTTGTCAGAGAGAAAGCAAGTAAGGTGGGAGTAGACCAGGCGTTCCAGTAATTTGGAGATGAAGGGGAGGTTTGAGACGGGCCGGTAGTTGGCAGCATCAGTTGGGTCCAGGGTTGGTTTTTTGAGCAGAGGGGATATGATGGAGAGTTTAAATGAGGAGGGATAAGTGCCAGAGGTTAGGGAGAGGTTGCAGATTGTAGTACGGTTGTATACTGGAGGCCTCAGTATGAGAGATGACAATGCATGACAATTCCCAAGCCACCAGAAAACAATTGATTGTGCTAGGGGTCACAGCAGTGGCCAATTTAGAGGGAGGTCTGCTGCTTATGAGCTGCTCATACAGGGGGTTCTGATCGGGGATGTCTATATGTTCTTATTGGGCATAAGGAAAGAGGTTGTCTTAAAGAGTCAGAGAACTGGAGTATTGGCAGTGGAAGATATACTTCTGTATTCATGTATGAAAAATACATTATAAGTGATTTCAAGGAGTACCGGACCGATTAATGGCCCACTGATGAAAATATATCTCTTAGTGGTTCCAGTTTTTTCCCAGTAAATTTGATTTTGAAGTAGAATGGAGAATTGTTTAAATTTTGCATTTCGACCAGTTTTATGAACGCTCAGGAAGCAGAAAGCTGTAGAGACGAGCAGACGTCAGCACTCACAACACTGCTACAATAACTATTTAGTTTAGTACCATAAAACATATGGGTAAATATGACAAGTTGATCACAAGCTGGCTCGGGCTTTGTAGAGGAAGTCATGTCTTACCATCTGTTAGAATTATGTGAGCGCGTTAACAAGCGTGCTGGAAGGGATATCCAGGCTTTACTGAGCCTTCAGATTCTTACAGACTTTGACTTCTCAGCAAAATATTTTAGAGTAAACAATTAGAAAATGTATAGAGAAAACAGAAAGCTGTTATTGTGGAGCTAAGCAGCCGATTAGACACAGAGCAAGCATGGATAATGGTATTCTTCAGGGTCAGCACCTCCACCGGCACCGCGTTATCTGCTAACAGTAGCCTGCTGGCACCAAACAAGACCTGATGCTAATGAGGATGAAGCCTGACCCCAAGAGGGAACAAGATAATAGTTATTATTATTCATCGCTTTTATTGTATCTTATTAATAAGCTTTTATGGCGACTTCTAGCTCAGACCTTGTTGTTCTACTTCTTGGTTCATCATTGGGAAATCCATTTCGAGACAAGAATATAAAGGACCACCGGGAAGGAATGTTAAAAAAACCTGAAATGACAAAAATAGCATATTTTTTCTGGTTATTTTGTAGCTGTTTTTAAATAATAGTGGAAACTGAAGGACTTTGTTTACAAGCACTGTATAAAGCCCTGCAAACAAATGGTCAAATGAGAATATTTCAACCTCCGTCCATAAAGGAAATGTATTAGGCTGCATGTCCAAGTTCACGCGGGATAATATGATTGGAGGACACGTGGTTAGTGTTTAGCGCGCTCCCGGCATCACATGCCGCTCATACTATTGCGGGATTTCCTGTGGGTGCTCCTAATTTAAAATGAATAAAAATCCCTAATATGCAAATAGGACAATAGGAACACTCTAATTTATATATGTCTAGTAGGATGTTAACACTTTTCCCTCCCTATTCCCTCCCCCTCGCTCCTCCCTCCTCTTATTCCTCCATATTCCCTCCCTCTCACTCCTCTTTACACTTATCCCTACCTATTCCCTCTGTCTCACTCCTCCCTCCCCTTACCCCTCCCTATTCCATCCCCCATGCTCCTCCCTCCCCTTGCCCCTCCCTATTCCATCCCTCACTCCTCCCTCCCCTTACCCCTCCCTATTCCATCCCCCTCGCTCCTCCCTCCCCTTACCCCTCTCTCCTCCCTCTCCTTACCCCTCTGTATTTCCTCCCCCCTCCTCCTCTCCCTTCCCATAACCACTTTCTTTTAAGTGAAAGATATATAACCTACACCTCTGAGCCTGTTCATTATGCTAGACGAAGGAGGTTATTTGTGCACCTCCAAAACGCGTTGCATTTTACACACACGTGTTCTAGTATGTTTGTCTAGACTGTTTGTCTTCATGTTCCTGTTAATCTTGAATAAAGAAAAAATTGGAGTTCAATAAGAGTCCCTGGATTATAAAGGACCTTCCTGGATTTAGAGGAGTCCTATCCTGAAACGGACTCCCCTGTAAAGTCAGTGTATCACTCATACATATATGATCTTTACTGTTAACATCCGCCCACCAGGAGCGCAGGGATTTGACTATCATTTTGTTCCATTCCTGTGACCGAGGTAGTTCTTCACCCGGAGGGTTCCCCTGCGTTCTATGAAGATGCTTCCATGGATGGGTGCACTGGATACTTAACAAGGCTTTCCTGGACCAGTATGAGTCCGTCTCCCAACTATCAATTTGATAAAATCTCCATTGAATGGAGCTCTTTCTACAAACTTATTGTTGTCTAATAACCCGTTTCAGTGCAACAGAGAGGATTATGACAGTGAGGACAAAACAGCGCCCTACATAGTGAATAACTCGTGTGGATAAGACGGTGCTAATAAAATAATCAGTAGTCTTGTATCTAATGGACAGTACTGTGGACATAATAAACCAATGTGGTATTTTACAGATGTCATATCCTGGGAACAGAGACTTCATCATCATCTGAGGTGGTGACTGAGGGCTCTTCTACACAGAGCCATTATTTTTTAGATTATCACTGGATTGCGCCAAACTTAACACTAATCACTGAGTGTAAATGCTACCAATAAGCCAAATGGATATTTGTTTTTTATCGTTCGTGGTTTAGCTTAGACACACAAAAAAACTAACATCAATCTGCCAGTGTACCGACTGTGAACGAATGCCTGTTTACTGTGAATGAAGGTGGATGGCAGGAAGCAATCTTCGGTGTACTCACACTCCATTCACTGAGTGATCATCGCACCTGTATGAAAGCCCAGGAACGATCATCGCTGGGAGGTCCCATTCAGAAGGACCCCACCGTCCTGCCGTATGCACATGACCACATTACCATTATACTTTGCGTATCTTCTTTATAGCACTTAGTTGGAGCCTTTGTCCTTCCAACTCATCCTAGGGCTGGGAACTATCATTCACAACTGCTTTTTATGAGGAGCCTCTCTGCCATGGAAAGGCACCTTTTTGTAGGGCTGGTTATGACTTTTATGGCCCATTTAGATGGGAGAACTGTTGGGCAAAAAATGCCTGACACTCATCCCCAAACATAGTCACTCTCCTGCTGCTGCACAGGAGCTAGCATCGCTGGCTCACAGTGGGCAGCTGCGGGAGATTTCTCTCCTCTTGCTCCCCTGCCCCTCTCCACTGCCTTAACATAGCAGCCATTCAGTACTGAACGGCTGCTATTTACACTGAGTGATGAGCTGATCATCCATCCTTTATGCAGCATAAACAATGGAGGATAAGCTGATCGCTCAGTGTAAATAGCAGCCATTCAGTACTGAACTGCCGCTATGTTTAGGTGATCAAACAATTGCATTTTCAAATCCCCTTAAAGGACTAAGAATTGGCGTAAAAAAAAAATTGTTATTTCTTTCGCAATGAGAACGCTGTTAAATAATTTTAAAAGTAACGATGGAATTGCTGTTTTTCTTTTGTTCACCTAAAGTACCGAAAAACACTCCAAAAGCCACATGTACCTCAAACTGGTATCCATGAAAACTACAACTTTTCCTGCAGTAAACAAGCCCCACAGAGCTCCGCTGCTGGAAAAATAAAAATCTCCTGGGTTTTAGAATGAGGCGATGCAGATTCAACAGTTTTTCTTTCAAAATGTGTTCCAATTGTGCAAAAGAAGTTTAAAAAAGTTAAAGAATCTCTAGAAACTTGGCAGGTTATCATGTTATGTTTACCGGAGGGTCAACGCCGTAAAAACAAAACTCAAAAACAATGACAGAGTTTCTGAACCGCCCCCTCCAACCCCCGCCAAAAAATGTAATAAAAGCTATACAGCAGGTTATATGTACCTCAGAGTGCTGAGAGGTGGCAAGAACGTTCATCTAAATCACTTGAGCATAACTCGCACCTCTTATTCAAAGGCAACTGGAGCACTAAGGGGGTGTGGGTTGGAACAGGAGCACTAAAGAGGTACTGGGGGGCTGGGGTCCCAGAGTAAGGGCACCAGAGAGGCACGATTGGAGCTATGGCATTAGGGAGTATCTGGAGCAGGAACAATAGAGAGAAGAGACTGAAGTCAGGGCATTAGTAGGCCACATGGAGCAGGGTGTCAGGGATCAAACCGGGGACCTCCTGCACTCCAGTCAGTAGCTCTCACTACTGATCCATCCAACTTTGGACAAGTTCTTCTATATGACTCTAGGCTTGTTCTATGTTCCCTGCTAATCTAGTCCCTGCCTCCAGCTTGTGCTACTGTAGAGAGGTAGAACATCAGCATGGATTGGTGGCTAGCAAAGGGGGTGCCCTTGTCTCTACTTCCTTGTTTTCAGAGGTCTAGTTCAAAGAGTGGGCATTGAAGGAATAAGAAAAACTGAAATAACAATGCAGATATGAATTGTTGAGTCAGATGAATACTGGCGTGTCTTTCTTTACCTTGGCTCTTGGCTCGAGAGATCCCATATTGGCTGGTGCAAGATGGCCAGCTGTGAAAAGCTGAGTGACGCAGAGGCTTTTTTCAAGGCCGGTCATCTTTTGACGCTCATCTCAGGATATCTTGAGCCAGGATCTAAGGTGAAGAAGAACACATCTGTAGGTTCAGTCTTCCTACAGTCGTCTCCTTTTGAACAATACAATAAACAGCTCCAAATCTGAAAATACTTAGGTTGAAAATGAATACATATCTAGGAATGTTAGATAATGATCCATATTAAATGCTGACATTCAATACAATTTCCAGGACTTACTGTGAAGAATAAGATATCTAAGCTACGCCAGAGCATACCACCGCCAAGCCAGTTGAATGCACCATGTCTAATTCACCAGTATGCCTCAAATTGGTAATATTTTGGTCATGGCTAAAAATGTATTCATGTAACACTCCTGATTTTAGGAAATTTCATGCACGGTATTACTTTTCTCAGATAGAGCCCTGCATTTCCCTTTCACAATAACTCTTTGTGTATTTGCTAAACAGGACGCTTATCAAAGTCTGACAAGAAACAAGACTATGGAAGTAGCTACAAATGACATAGTTTAAAGAAAACACTTTATGTGACACAAGATCTAATTAAAGTCAGGCCACTGGGAAATAACTTTCAATTAAGGAGGATTATAGCAAATCCTATTATGGTACAAGCTCTAGAGACATTTGAGAGGAGACAGTACTAATTGCTAATTGCCTATTGTGTTAACACTTGATGTAGTATGACATTTGTATTATATTGACATATTTATCAGTTCTAGTTGTTAGTAACAGATATAACCATTAACCAAACCATAAATTGTAACTCAAAGCAAAAGGTGGAACTTCGGCTTTTTCCATAGGTATGCAGCTCTACAGCCCCAAATGATTTGCTTCCCCACATGATGATGCTCTGGAGATCTTCTGCTGTTTTAGCCAGCAGTGTTATCATGTCTTGCTTGGAGATCAGGAAGGGTATTGTTTCTCCTTAAGACGAGCTTCTAGAAGGTGTGTGAGAAGACTTATAAGGCCGTGGTGAATCCTTCTCTGGGAAATATGCAAATTGGAAGATGGAGTAATGCCTCTACAGCACCACCTATTGGAAAGTAGGATTCCTGCAAGCTAATGTCAGACTTTTAGACAAACCTTGTAACAATTCCCAGTCATTGTTTTAAGGCTTGTCTAAAAAGTCTGACATTGGCTTGCAGAAATGCTTCCTTCCAATAGGTGGTGCTGTAGAGGCATTGTTTCATCTACCCATTTGCTTGGGGTTCAGCATGGAAATAAAACTGTCTAGTATTAACTCCAGGGAATTGCAGCATTAGTGGTTCCAATAGTAACTAGCAGGTGGCTCATGGCAGTGCTGCTTAGATTTTATAACGAATACAAGAATTTAGTCTCAAACATTTGAAATCAACAGCGATTCAGCAATCAGGGGTCCATCTACTTGTAATAATCTCCTCTGGCTGAGTTACACAAGTTTGGGAAATCAGCTGTAGCTTATGGTCCATTTACACGCAACAATTGTTGCTAAAATTTCCTTCAAACGAGCGAAAGTGAGTAATAATTCGTTACGTGTAAATGTGAAGCCATCGTGCTCTATTCGTTCCTTTATCATTGGTCACAGAGTTTCAGCCTACATAAAAATAGTCGCTAGTTTGTTTACTTGTAGTTAGTTTAAACGACAGTCTTTTAAACAGCTTGAAGGGAGGAGTGATTCTACACCTAAACAAGATTAATTATTCAAAAGCTGATCAAAATACTGCCACAGAATACAATCCACATACTGCTACAGTAGACAATCCACATCCTGCCATAGTAGACAATCCACATCTTGCTACAGTAGACAATCCACATCCTGCCACAGTAGACATTTCACATACTGCCACAGTAGATAATCCACATCCTGCCACAGTAGACATTTCACATACTGCCACAGTAGATAATCCACATACTGCTACAGTAGATAATCCACATACTGCTACAGTAGACATTTCACATACTGCCACAGTAGACATTTCACATACTGCCACAGTAGACAATCCACATACTGCCACAGTAGATAATCCACACACTGCCACCGTAGATAATCCACATACTGCCACAGTAGATAATCCACACACTGCCACCGTAGATAATCCACATACTGCCACAGTAGACAATCCACATACTGCTACAGTAGACATTTCACATAACTGCCACAGTAGACAACCCACATACTGCCACAGTAGACATTTCACATACTGCCACAGTAGACATTTCACATATTGCCACAGTAGATAATCCACATACTGCCACAGTAGACAATCCACATACTGCTACAGTAGACATTTCACATATTGCCACAGTAGATAATCCACATACTGCCACAGTACACAATCCACATACTGCTACAGTAGACATTTCACATACTGCCACAGTAGACAATTCACATACTGCAACAGTACACAATCCACATAACTGCCACAGTACACAATCCACATAACTGCCACAGTAGATAATCCACATAACTGCCACAGTAGACAATCCACATACTGCCACAGTACACAATCCACATAACTGCCACAGTACACAATCCACATAACTGCCACAGTAGATAATCCACATAACTGCCACAGTAGACAACCCACATACTGCCACAGTAGACAATCCACATACTGTCACAGTACACAATCCACATAACTGCCACAGTAGACAATCCACATAATGCCACAATAGACAATCCACATAATGGCTAAAGTAGACAATCCACATAACTGCCAAAATAGACAATCCACAAACTGCCACAGTAGACAATTCACATCCTGCCATAGCAGACAATTTGCATACTGAAATAGTATACAATCCACATATTGCTGCAGTACACTATCCTCATACTGCTGCATTAGACAATCCACATAATTGAAGCAGTAGACAATCCACATACTGCCACTGTAGACAATCCACATGCTGCCACTGTAGACAATCCACATGCTGCCACTGTAGATATTTTATATACTGCCACAGTACACAATCCACATACTGCCACAGTATACAATCCACATATTGCCACAGTAGACAATCCACATACTGCCAAAGTATACAATCCACATAATTGAAGCAGTAGACAATCTACATACTGCCACTGTAGACAATCCTCATACTGCAACAGTAGACAATCCACATACTGCCATAGTATACAATCCACATACTGTCATAGTATATAATCCACATCCTGCCACATTAGACAATCCTCATACCTGCAGCAGTAGACAATCTACATCCTGCCACAGTAGACAATCCACATACTGCCACAGTAGGCAATCCACATGCTGCCATAGTATACAATCCACATACTGCCATAGTATACAATCCACATACTGTCATAGTATATAATCCACATCCTGCCACATTAGACAATCCTCATACCTGCAGCAGTAGACAATCTACATCCTGCCACAGTAGACAATCCACATCCTGCCACAGTAGGCAATCCTCATAAATCCACAGTAGACAATCCACATCCTGCCACAGTAGACAATCCACATCCTGCCACAGTAGACAATCCACATACTGCCACAGTAGGCAATCCACACACTGCCACAGTAGACAATCTACATCCTGCCACAGTAGACAATCCATATACTGCTGCAGTAGACAATCCGCATAACTCTCCACATCCCAGCTAGGCGGTCACAGGATGCAAGCTTGTTTTGTACTCAGTACCACTAGGGTGGCCGCACACAGGCGTAAGCGCATATATGTTCACAATAGTATGACATACATGCACAGTGCAGGGAGTGCGATCACGTACTACTATGCATGCCCATATCACTTCTTTTTAATGTACTTTTTGTCACTGCCTGGAAGCAGCGCTGATGCTCCGGGAGAAGAGAGAGATGAAGGAAACCTCCGCGGGGCTTTCCTTCATAGCTGGGGACTCCCTTCATCTCAGTAGGTAGAGAGGGATTCCCCTACAGGGATTCTGGAAGGATATCCCTGCTGTTGGGAAATCCCTCCATCTTCCCTGCAGGGAAATCCCTCTCTCCCCACTGCGGGATAATTCCTCCAGCCTCACAGAGATGAAGGGAGTCCCCAGTGATGAAGGGGGTTCCCCAGGAACTCCTTTCATCTTGCTCTCTCTCTCTCTGCTGAAGAGAAATCCCTCCAGCCCTGCAGAGATAAAGGAAACACCCGGGGACTAACAGAAACATACAGCAGGACAGCTTCTGGGTTTAGCGGTTCAGCAGCACTCCCTGGTTGTAATAGTCGCAATTTTTGCACATGTAAGTTAGCAGCTCGAGTTCCCCCATGTGAAAGAGCCCTTAAACATACAAGTGGTATCAGATTGGCCCACAAGAGGCTGTTTTGCAGGACACATAGATGGCTCAAACAATACAAAATAACACAAATTAACATAAAGTAACGGAAATACAATTATGCTGGATATAATAAAGATGGATACATAATAATCAAGAGTTACAATGAATCCAAATATCAATATAACATTAAACAGAAGTGGCTGACGAGATCGAACAGGAACAGAAGTGGTGACTAATATCCAAGGGAGAAATCTCCCATTAAGCGGGTTTGTGCCCCACTGGCATCCCAGCAACAGTCTATTGTGCCTGCCGGGCTGGAGGTTGGAAGCAGCTAGAAGCCCAAGGAAACGCCTGCTTCTATCATGCAATCTGACTTTATTATATCCAGTACTAATTTGTATTAGTTTGCATTATGTTTTGTTTGAACTTATGTCACCTTTAACAATCTAGTCATGCCCTTTGTGGGCAGATCTGGTGCAAATTATACATTTAAAAGTGACTTTAATGGTACTTTTCGACTAGTCGATTTATCGTTTGAATGAGCGAATGACGTTATCGGTGGCTTGTCCGCCGTTTATACAGACAGATACATTGTTGGTTCATTCAAACTAAAAAATCATTTGGAATGGTTCAGTCTTTCACATTCGCTGTATAAGTGACTGGCGCATATTATTGTACCTCGTGTGGCATGTCTTACAGATATTTAGCAGTAAGAGCCACCCTAGATGAGGTCCTCTTGTGACCCCCACTCACCACATTCCATAATTACCAGCTTATAATTGCATACTTCTCTTTATCTCTGCAGAGGTGCAACCTGAAGCCCCAGGACCTCAAAGCAAAATCTGTAACAGATTCCCCAAGCTGTCACGTATGACTTCTACTACTGGGCCGTGGATGGGGCAGATGGACCTCTTGGCTCCATCCTGATGCTGATACTCATATTTAGGGCTCTTTCACACGAGCGTATATTGGCCGCGTTTTTACAGCCGGTTAATATACACTACCCATCTGATGCATTGGTTTCCAATGCATCAGTTCATATGGGCGTATTACCAATGTGTAAAAACGTCCGTCTGGCAAAGATAGTGCATACGGCACACATTCCGGCCGGACGTTTTTACACCAACAAGAAAAGATAGCAGAATATGGCGGCCACTGCCATAGACTCCTATGGGAGCCTATGAGAGCTGCCACAGAAGGGAGGTAGTTAAAAGTTTAGCAGCGTGACTAGTGTGCTAAAGTCCTGCCCCCTCCCCTCTGCCCACAGCTCCCATAGGCTGTAGCGGAGTGGGACTAGCTCTGCTGAGCTCCTGCCCCCTCCCCTTGTCGTAACCCAGCAGGGGGTGGAGAGTGGGTGCGAAGGGGGTGGAAGTTAAGCAGAGCTAAACTCCCACCCCCGCCGTTGGTATTATAAATCTACCCTTGCATTCTAATATTTACTGACCAATTGAATAATCTGTTTCTGTTTATATTATATTTATAGGACGCATAGACTAGGAGCGACCGTACCGTATGATCATATGCATTATACTGCTATTAATGTATTTAATTCACTGTTTTTACAAAAAAGATTTATTCTTGATGTTTATAAATGTATATTAATTCTTTATGATATACTAGAGGAGGATCTGTAAAAAAACGACATCCAAGTTGCATAATACATGGCAACATTTATGAACATGACATGATATGTTTCTCATGAGGTAATCGATTGCTTCTAAGTTCAGTGTATGGAATAGAGTGAAACACCATTGATAAAGTTATATTGAATGTTGGAACGCACGCTGCGGTCCAAGGGTAGGACACACGATCTACGTATCACTCAGAGGATTAGTTCCCGCTCTTACATGACGTCAGGGTGTATCGCATGTACGCTTGACGGACTCCTCATAGCAAGTATATGTGTATATATATATATATATATTGTATATGTTTGTTATGCTTGAAAAAGGCACATCAAGGTGTCGCAACGCGTGGCAATATGACTTTGAAATAATAAGATGGAATCATGGATATGGATTCATGATGCTTCTTATTAGAAGTATAACCTTGGTCCAGCAGAGTGCGGAGTAAATTTTTTAATCTCCGGTTGGCCGGATGGTGGACAAGGAATTGGTACAGCGCTAACTTGGACATTTCCCTAGCTAGGGTTACCCCACCGAGCAGCAGGTGAGTGTGATTTCACCTCCCATCTAATATTGGTAAATACCAGGCCATACACAAGGTGCAATTCTTATATTATTTACGTGTTTTCTGTGCGTCTAATAACTTTAATTATTTTACTCTGCCCAATTTTTTTTCTTCAGCTACCAAAATTATTTTTGCTGTATTTTTTTTCTGCAACATATAGGACTTTTTTTCACATCTTTTTTACTGACTCCCCCCCCCCCCCCCTCCTCTGTGTTTAGTGTTTTGGGTGGTAAAAAGCTAAAAAAAATGTTTTTTAAAAGATGTACAGTTGGTTATTTTTAAAATTAGTATATTTATGCCAAAATAAAGTTTTGGACATTTTGATATATAATAATATGTATGGTTTTGGCTTACGGGCCCATACAGCAATGGTTTTGATTGGCGTCAGCGTTGGGTCAGTTTCTTTTTTATGTATATATTTTTATTTTATTCTGTAATTTTTTAAACTTATTTTTGTAACTATTTTTTTTTACCATCTATGTCCCTTATGATGTCATATAAGACCTATGGGGGTCATTCACATTGTCCTTTTTTTATTTCACACTTATCCACTGTAGCTGGGGCATCCATAGGAGCAGCATCCATAGGAGCCCCAGTTACAGGGAAAAACATCCCCCTGTAGTGACAATAGTCTCTGGCAGAGCTGATCAGGGTCTGCTATAACAGCGGGGCACATGGCAGTCACGTGATCAACGGGTCGCATAATGGAAGTAACACTTCCATCTTCACTTTTTAGTAAATAGCGCTGATTGAGCGCTATGTAGCTTGGAAAGGAGAAGGCAGCAGTTAAAAAATGCTTCTCCTTTCTCCTCCGGGTCCTCAGCTGTGTCTGACAGCCAAGAACCTAACCTGCTTCTGTTTGATTGCGGGAGCGGAGGCTTTTATCTTGCCCCATACTTCTGCTATCGGCTGGAATTAAAGCCCAGGACCAAGCGTCATATATTTACCATGTTTGGTTCTTAAGGAGTTAAAGCATAGAGAGGTAAGCCATTCTGAGCTGACCTGACCCAGAGCATCCAAGCACTACATCGATGCCATGTAATTTGACATCTAATTATGCAGATGTGGATTTCCCTGGCAAGAATAGCTGATCACCACTGGTTAGAGAAGCCATTTTTTTAAAGGGATTGTCTTGGTGAGACGACCCCTCCAAGGCTCGATCACACAGCAGGTTTTCAAACAATCAAAATCAATTGGGAGTTTGAAAAAGTGTTAGGAGTATCTGATGGACAGTCCTATAAGTTCAATCATCATACATCATGTTTTACCAGTTTTATATATCAGAAGAGGTTTTGTGAATGTATTGTTTGTGTGTGAATATGACATGTATGGAAAAACCTTTGCAATGAAGGAAAGCCTCGCTGACATGTTGATACTAATGACACAGAAGAAAGAAATGGTAAAACCACTTACTGTTGACATCATGACTTCCTGTTTTCGGCCGCCGGTCTATGGTGACATCACCAGACCTCATGTCATGCTGGGCAGCACATGTCCAGTGTCATTTTGTGCTGGACACTGAGGAAGTTTCATCTCCCTTTGGTTCCAGCACTGATAGGCTGGCTGGTTGTCTTACAACCCAGTCAGTCAATATGTTCCTTAGTGAGGATATTTAAATTGGCTCCTTTGTGTGAAGGATGTTAGTTATACTTCCTGTATTCTGGCCAGCGAGCTGTGGTTCTGTTTTCAGACCAGTTCCCGGCTTCTCTCCTGTAGTGGGGTCACCCTGTTTGGGGCGGGTACTCCTCTTGAGCGGCCGGTGTAGTCTGGACTATTCAGATGGTACCTGGTCACCATAATCACTGTTCCAAGTATTTGCCCATTCTAATCACCTCTGCTTTACCATGAATATCCCAGTTATCCAACTTCCAGTTTGACCCCAAGCTTAGTTTCAGAATTAATCATCTGCAAATACACTGACTAGTCAAATCATATGTGACACAACTTATAAGGCTCTTACAATTACTGATTTTTTTTTCTTTTGAAACTGAGTTTTGATTGACCATAAATGTATTAGTTATGATCCTTTTGTGCAATACTTTACCAATAATCATATCACACCCTCAGAAAACTAATGACGATCGTTGCTAGATATAATGTAGGAATGCATTGATTTGTCTCAGCTTTACAGTATTATTTTAAGTGGTATTTTTCATTTATGAAAACTCGTTTTCAAACCTCGTTAAACAGCTTCAGCTCAGTATTTATATAGGAAGGTGTAAGCTCAGTATTTATACACAAATCGGTGAAATTACGGCAATCAATCAGCCTGTGGTCCGACTAAATTACACTGGCATCACAATGCTACTGTGTATTACAGATCCAACGTTACTGCAGGGGAATTCAGAGAACAGGCACATAATGTATAGCACACTCAGACATAACATATTTAAGTTTTTATGGGTTATTTTTGCATTTTCTTTACACTTTCAACTGGAACAGATATCAGAACAGATGAAAAAATGTGCATGGTGAAAAGCAGCTGAAATCACTTGAATCTAGAGCATTTCACGCTCCGACACAATGACTGTTCTTAGTATCAGGAAGCCGTGCCAGGTAGAAGAGCTGTATTTTGTCAGTCACGGTTGGGAATAGCTGTGGAACAGAAGTTAGTCTGTGACTCCTATATAGCTGCACAGTCCTGTATCCTTCTGCATCAATTACGTAATGAGCAATAAAGCTAGACATGACCAAGAAGGATCGATTTTTGTATTTGTTCTTCCCAGTGACTACAAGAAAGTTTTTATGGTATGTTGTTTTTTTTTAACTGAGACTCAAAAAAAATCAGGAATATCGAATATATATATGGTCAATATTAGAAAAAAAGGTTATAGTAGCAAGAAAAAAGAGAAGTTCTATTATAGTATTTAATGAGGTTGTATCATGTGCCACTATTGCCACTACTACTGCCATTACTGCCCATGTGCACTACTGGGGCATACAAATGCCGAAGACAGCAGCTGTTTGCTAAGGTTTCCCCTCTATAATCCAGCATGATGTTTGCTCAAAATAGGCAACAACAAGGGCGTAACTATATAGGATGCAGGGGATGCGGTTGCACCCGGGCCCAGGAGCCTTAGGGGGCCCATAAGGCCTCTCTTCTCCATATAGGGAGCCCAGTACTATGAATAAAGCATTATAGTTGGGGGCCCTGTTACAGGTTTTGCATCGGGGCCTGGGATCTTCACGTTATGTCTCTGTGCAGCATGGTTTAGGTATGGGTACGGGTACAGATACAGATAGAGGGGGGCCCAAGCTCACCTTTTGCATCAGGGCCCCTGAGCCTTTACTTACGCCCCTGGGCAACAATATACAATGACTGTATAAATGTGTATCTATTTGATGCTCACAAGGTTAACTTGGTCTTATCTGGTAAGCCCTTCACATTGGTCAATATCTCTTATCGAAGGAAAAGGAGTTCTGTTGGGGTGCTCGCTTCATAGAAAGACAGATGCAGATTGGACAAATCCAGCATCCTCTACCGCCAACCGGGGGAAAGATTGACTGTTTAACATTCAGTGTATTTCTTCCTTATTACCTCATTGTCCAATCCTAACCCACGGATTTGCTTAATAAACTAATGGGCAGTTCTGCAGAGTGAAACAGGGACTGAGAACTTTAAAAGATGCGTGGAAGAATAGAAATGCATTACATTTTTGGGGGGCAGTCTGCAGCTAAAGTGTGTGCCATTTTCTATCCACCCTCAGGAACACAGAGATATTAAGAACTTGCTGTAGGTTTTAGGTATTTTCTATTTATCTATATATATAAAATTGAATGTATGCGTGTCTGTCTGTCTGTCTGTGTGTGTGTCTGTCTGTTTGTCCTTTATGCACTACTACACCCTTCATCCGATCGCCATGAGCCTTTAGGAAGTTGTTGAGTACACTCCTGGGAAGATTACTGGCATAGTACATCTATCCTATGATAAATGGCGCGCGTGCGAGCGTCGTCGACAGTTATGCCCCCCCCCCAAGTAGTTCGATTTTCATCATTGCCACTAATTCTCTCACTTCCCGATGTCGTAGAAACATGAAATTTGGCATGAGCATTGATTATGTCATAAATTGGAAAAGTTATTGGGTCCCAACTTGATTATTCAAGTCTAAGCGCAAAAGATTAGCGTTCAAATTGTACGTACGGAATCTAATTCTCTCACTTCCCAATGTCATAGAAACTTGAAATTTGGCACAAGCATTGAATATGTCATAAATAGGAAAAGCTAATGGGTCCCAACTCGATTATTCAATTCTAAGCACAAAAGAATTAGCATCCAAATTTTACGTACGGAATCTTATTTTCTCACTTCCCGTTGTCATAGAAACGTGAAATTTGGCACGAGCATTGATTATGTCATAAATAGGAAAAGCTAATGGGTCCCAACTTGATTATTTAATTCTAAGTGCCAAAGAATTAGCGTCCAAATTTTACGTATGGAATCTAATTCTCTCACTTCCCAATGTAATTTGGCACGAGCATTGATTATGTCATAAATAGGAAAAGCTAATGGATCCCAACTCGATTATTCAATTCTAAGCGCTAAAGAATTAGCGACCAAATTTTACGTACGGAATCTAATTTTCTCACTTCCCGATGTCATAGAAACTTGAAATTTGGCACGAGCATTGATTATGTCTTAAATAGGAAAAGTTAATGGGTCCCAACTCAATTATTCAATCCTAAGCACAAAAGAATTAGTGTCAAAATCTTACATACGGAATCTAATTCTCTCACTTCCTGATGTCATCTATATATATAAAAATGAATGTATGTCTGTCTGTCTGTCCTTTATGCATTACTACACCATTCATCCAATTGCCATGAGACTTTGGGAAGTTGTTGAGTACACTCCTGGGAAGATTACTGGCATAGTACATCTATCCTACGATAGGTGGCGCACGTGCGAGCATCGTCGACAGTTATGCCCCCCAGACAAAGATCGTTTGATTTCCATCTCAAGCACAAAAGCAAAAGGCATTACGTGCAACGGGATGCTTGTTCAACTACAAAATGATGCATCCGCCGAACGTGACGTAAAACAATTGCTGGATATTGAGAATGCTGAGGTAAAATGAAAGCTGTGCTGTGATTGGTTGTTATATATTATACTGAGGTAACATGAAAGCTGCGCTGTGATTGGTTGTTATATATTATACTGCTGAGGTAAAATGAAAGCTGTGCTGTGATTGGTTGCTATATATTATACTGCTGAGGCAACATGAAAGCTGTGCTGTGATTGGTTGCTACTTCTTATACTACTGAGGTTACATGAAAGCTGCGCTGTGATTGGTTGCTTTATATTATTCCGCTGAAGTAAAATGAATGCTGCACTGTGATTGGTTGCTATTTTTTATATTGCTAAGGCAGAATAAAAGTTGCGCTGTGATAGTTTGTTATTTCTCTTACTGCTGAGGTAACATGAAAGCTGCGCTGTGATTGGTTGCTATATATTATAAAGCTGAGGTAACATGTAAGCTGCGCTGTGATTGGTTGTTATATATTATACCACTGAGGTAACATGAAAGCTGCGCTGTGATTGGTTGTTATTTATATATATATAAACGAATGTATGTCTGTCTGTCTGTCTTCGCAGCAACGCGCGACGGGTAAGCTAGTTTATTATATATTTATTACTGTTTGCATTTATTGGATGTAATTTTATTTTGTCTTCTTTTTATCTTTTTTGTATTAAAGTCCAAAAACTTTCTTAAGTTTTGTTCTTGTTGGTCTGACAACTTTATGCCTTTGGCAGTGTTAAGCCTTTGGTTGCTGGAGAGCAGTGTGGGAGTGTGTATGCAGGTTCCCTGGCCTTCTCCAGGGGTTCTGGCAGCACAAGTTTTGGGTATGTGGACTGTGCTGGGGTGTGACCTATGCTAATTTGGCAGCCTGATTGGAAGGTATGCCCAAGATAGAGTGACTAAGACAGATAGAGTGGCTAACCCTTTGCACTTCCACCTGAGTTATTTGTTGTTAGATTGCATACATGACACAGGCTCTCTCACTCGATGGATAACCATTCTACACTACAGTAAAAATGTGTAGCTGATGGCAGCTTTCCCCAGCAAAATCAGCTGCCATTACAATGGCCAACAAAGGTCATTATTCTGGAGGCTTGAAGATGACCTCTAGGTCTGCCAACTATGGTGGCTCAGTCTCTGGCTGAGTATCATAGGCTTTATAGTATACTGCAATACTGACGTATTACAGTGTATAATAAAAAAACAAGTGGTGAACTTTAAGTCACCCAGTGGAATAAAACTACAAAGTAAAAAAAAGTGTAAAAACTAGTATAGAGTAATAAAGAGTATATAAAAAATTTAGCAGTCAATAACCTACCTTTCTCCTCTCAGAATGTAAAAAAACACAAATAAATCACCCCAAATTTGATATTGCCATATTTGTAATGACCCACCTTAAAAGGTTAGTGCATTATTTAAATAACATGGCAAGAATAGCTAATTTTATATATCTCACCTCACAAAAAACAGAATAGAAATTCATTCCACAAATAAAAATATCTTCATATAGCACTGTAATAGAAAAAAAATGGTAGGGGTCTTTGAATGTGGAAATAGTAGAAAATACATATTAAAAAAAAAAAGATATAGCTATTCATGAATGAATAGCTAAGGGCAGTGTGTCATTGGCTGAGCGCTCAGCCAATAGATAAGCAGTAGCTGCTATTGGCTGAGCCCTCAGCCAATCTGCACAGCCCTTTCAGGAGGCAGGGATTTTTAAATCCCCGACTGCTGAAAGACCTTAATAGCAGTGCAGGGGAGCCGCCAGGAGGATGCGTCTGAGCGCCGGAGAGGTGAGTAAATTAAAAAAAAAACATTTTTACACACTTTTTGCAGATTATCGGGGAAGGGCTTATATTTCAAGCCCTTCCCCGATAATCATTCTGCGGGGCTTGCCAAAGCAGTGCTTTCAATGGGATTGGCAGCAGTGCCGATCCCATTGAAAGCAATGGGATAGAATGCCGCTGACTTCTGCCACAGCTGTCACAGCTGTGGCAGAAGTCCGCGGCATTCTCCCTATGTTTTCAATGGGGCTAGCGCTGCTGCCGCTGGCCCCATCGAAACCACTAGTGATATGCCGGTTCTATACTGGCGTCTTTATTGCGCTGCGAGGCGAGAGCTTTCTCGTGCTCTCGCAGAGCCAGATAGAAAATATCGCTAGTGAGTGTCCACCCTTAATGTAATCACACTAACCCACGGAATTCATTCCACATACTGTATTATTTATACCACTTGGTTAATGTTGTTGAAAGAAAAACATGCCAGAAGTGAAGATTGTTAATCTTGTCTCTAGGAAAAATGAAATAAAAAGAGATCATAATATTATATGTTCCTAAAAAAATGTGATATATGAAGAGTACAGTTCATCCCACAAAAACAAGCCTTTATAGATCTTCATCGATGGAAAATTAAAAATGCTATGACTCTTAGAGCTTATTCAAACGACCGTGTATTGGCCGGGTATTCGATATAGGGTGTCCCTCTCTGCAGGGGGAGGAGGCTGGAAGAGCCGGGAGCAGTGCACTGAGCCCCCGCCCCCCTCTCCGCCCCTCGACACTATTTGCAATTAGAGAGGCAGGATGGGGCGGAGCTAAGTATATACAGTTGTCTGAATAAGCCTTTAGAATGCGGCAACATAACAGCAAATTTTTAAAGACAAAGTGTTTTAATGTACAAAAATAGCATCTCTGGAATTGTGCTGCCCTGGAGAACAAGGTTATCGCATTATTTATTCTATACGCTTAACGGAATCCAAAAAAACAATGGTAAAATTTCCTCTTTTTTCCAATATCCATTAAAAAAAAAATAGTTATACAATACATTATATGTACCCCAAATTATGGCATTAAAAAATACAAGTTGTCCAACAAAAAACAAGCCCTCATACGGTGATGTCTATGCTGATGGAAAAATGAAAAAGTTATGGCTCTAGGAATACAATGATGAAAAAAATGAAAAAATTAGTTGGTCATTAAGGTGCAAAAAGCTTAGGTAGTAATGGGTTAATCACTTACAAGTGATGCAGTTGGTCTCCTAAGAGAGGGAGAGATGGAACATAAGCCATGAGACACCAATCCCATAAACTATTTAAGGGGTTTCTTATCATCATGAACTCCAAGTACAGAGTGATCTAATGTGTTTATTGCGCATAACACCGCAGGCATGAGGCTCGTGAACCACTGAGTCTTCAGCCAGTGCTCTCATGAACATCAACCACAATTTAGATTTCTATGCCCAACATGAAAACTGAATTACCTTTTAAAAATAAGCATGAATGACACAACAGAAAATGAACTGCTAAATAAAATCTGAGCTGGTTTCTGGATTTTTGGCAATCTAATGTTGCAGAGTTCTAATGTTGGCCCTGGGAATGAAAACACGTAGCTCATTGCTGTTCAAAATGTGCGAAGCTCGTTATTAAAGGGGTTTTGTCATTAGAAGAAAAAAAATCTTTACTTACCTATTACCTTGCTGGATCTTCTCCTGGATCCTCCAGTTCCCCGGGTAACTTCACCTCCAACCGTCCAGATACTCTTCTTCCTGTTATGTAGTGTCCATACCTGCCTTAGCGCGCAGGTGCAGACTATTGCCATGACTGCGCATGCACGGTGTCTCACAGCGAGTGTTCAAATGCTACATGAATACTCATGGTGAGACACTGCGCATGCGCTGTCATGGCAATATTCTGCACCTGCATGCTAAAATAGGAGTCTGCATTTCCTGCTAGGCAGTGAACGCTACTAGTGCCCGGGTACACTGCCCTGTAGGAAGCAGAATGTAGCAAATGGGTGCTACATCACAGGAAATAGAAGAATCGGATGGCTTGAGGGGACGTGACCCGGGGGACTGGAAGAGCCAGGAAAAGTTTGGCAAGGTGAAGATCTGGTAAGATGACTGACAGGGAAGGAATAGGTAAGTGCAGTGTCCGAGGAGCAAGGCCCACGGCTGAGGACATGGCAGAGTAGAGATAGCACGTGTCGCAGGGCTCTACCAAACTCCTCCCCGGAGAGATGCACGGAACCTTTTGCCAAGGCCCTGACAGGCCTCTCCAGGCAATGCTGACTTAGCGGTTACCTGTATATGGGTCTCCTTCTTTAAGTTTTTACTTGTCATCAGTGATGCCAGCACTTCAGTTGGACTGTTATCAAGATGGTGGAAATAACTTGACACGAGTCCAGTGATGTGATTTTTAGCAACTGGAAGTGCACAGTTTACTAAACACAATTGCTGGAGGCAAAACAATAAAGCACAGTCCAATGAGAGGAATACAGTTCTAAAGACACACTTGTGCAAGCAGGAAAACGTAGAAATGCAGTTAAATTCTTACACTGACAATTCTCTTCAACGCTCTCTGCACTTTAACGGTAGTTAAGCTACAAGCTGATCCTCCCTCTTTAGATAACAGATGGGATAGATTTAGTAGTTTAGTTGAAATAAGACAGTTTAAGGAGGGCCCTTGTAGAAACTCCTGACTTTGACTTTCAGCAAGGGTGTTAGGATGTGCTGCTGGGATCTTTTGTACTATGTACTTTTAGCAGCACAGCCCCCACAGGTGGTAATGATTGTGCTAGCTGGATGTGGTGATCTCCTGCTAGCCAATCCCCTGGGTCTGTGCTCACATATAAACCCAGCTCCTGTCAGTGTCTATCTGGGTTCCAGGGTGAGCAGTCATGTTACTTCTGTGATGTGTAACTTGTTATCAGTTCTGTGCAACTTGTTCCCACTCTGAACTGTATTTGCATGTAAATCAGGTGTGTCTCTCTGCTTCCCCAAGACGGTTTGGACACCTGTAGTCCTTGTCTGTGTTATATGCAGCTCTCTTTACAGGTGCGGCCTCCAAACGTGTTATGTCTCGCACAGTGTGTCAGTTGGTGGTCCCTGACACAGTTCCCTATGTCAACTCGGTTGACTGATTATCTATCCCCCTATATGAGGATACATCGACTTGCTGTGAGTTTCGTCTGTGTGCATGTGAGTACTGGGTGGAGTCTATGTGGTTTTCACTATATGTTGTAGCCTGCTGTAATCCTGTGCCTTTTGTCTGTCCTGTACAACTTGCTGTGTGATCTGTGATCTGTGGTCTGTCCTGTACAGCTTGCTGTCTGTTCTGTGCTCTGTCCTGTTCCTGATGCAGCTTGTTGTGTGATCTATGCTCTGTCCTGTTCTTCATGCAGCTTGCTGTGTGTTCTGTGATCTGTGCTCTGTCCTGTTCCTGATGCAGTTTGCGGTGTGATCTGTGTCCAGTGCTGCTGGACTCCTGGTTAGTGTAGGGACTAGCGGTATAACCAGGAGCAGTGAAGTGGCCCACTAGCTTCCATGTTTTGAACAAAATGTCAACTAATACCTGGTATTTATATTCAACTTATCATCTGTTACTTGTGGTTGCATTTTGGCTGCTGTATGCTGTGTTTTCTGGCTCTGTGTGTCCTTTTGTTCTGTCCCTGTCTTGTGGAATGTGCATGTATCCTGTTCTAGGGCCCAGTAATGAAGACCACTGTGCCACGCTTATTGGGGCAATGTTCCCTGCTCAGGTAGGGTCATGCTATCCTCCCCTGTAGCACAGGGCAAGTTTGCCTGAAACCCATCCGTAACTGGGCTGAAACCCGTGTGTAACCCGCTTGAAACCTGTGTGTATCCGTCCATCTTTGGTCACGATCATGTGGGCCCTGTGCTTAGTTTGCCCACACGATCATAACAGAGGGTTTATATAACTCACGATTAAGATGAAAAGGTGACTCCACACTTTCCTGGACTTCACTGCCTTTTATCTTCAGGTGGTGTAGATTAGATAAGGCTCTCGCTCCTGGGTACTTTATCCTTGGACTGAAGCAACTCTCTTCTCTGGGAACAGGCTCTGACACATGCTCTGACCTCCTCCAACGACGCAACTCACTCCCCCGTCCTGCAGTCTTTCCTCTCCCGTGCTGCACTCCACCCACTCCCCTCTCTTCCTCACTTTTTATACCACCTCTGCCTCTGGTGTTTTCCTGTTCTTTCTCTTTGGTTCTGTTCTTTCCACCAATTAGGGAAAGCCACACAAACAGCCAATGGTGATCAGCTTTTGCTAATCAGTTTTGTTGATTTTTGAAGTAAGGAAGGGAAAATGGGGTTACTCCGACAGATATCACCTTCTATGTCTCCTTAGAGCTCATTGCAAGGTGCAACAGGATTCTGATATAGTGGTTTATTCTGGCGGACCCTCCAGGCCACTACATACATAAAGAATTTTTTTTCCTAATAACAGAACCCTTTAAGTCAGACTTTCATCCAATGTCTTTGGGCACATTATGTGGTCTTTAGTTCTGGTTTAGTTTCAAGTTGACCAACAAGACTTTGATTATTATGTACAAAAAATGATCGGTTCCAAGAGTTATTCATAGTTGTATTTTCTTGAGGATTCTACTAGAGATGAGCGAGCACCAAAATTATCGCGATGCTCGAGGGTTCGTTTCGAGTAAGCCACAATAGCGGCAAGAGTGTCCCCCCCAACAACTTTTACTTCTGAAAAGCCCTCATTAGAATGCATACCTTAGCTAAGCACCACACTACCTCCAACAAAGCACAATCACTGCCTGCATGACACTCCGCTGCCACTTCTCCTGGGTAACATGCTGCCAACCCCCCCCCCCCCTCCCCCGCACGACGCAGTGTCCACAGCGCACACCAAAGTGTCCATGCGCAGCCTTCAGCTGCCCTCATGCCACACCACCCTCATGTCTATTTATAAGTGCATCTGCCATGAGGAGGAACCTCAGGCACACACTGCAGAGGGTTGGCACAGCTAGGCAGCGACCCTCTTTAAAAGGGGCGGGGCGATAGCCCACAATGCTGTACAGAAGCAATGAGAAATATAATCCTGTGCCACCGCCATCAGGAGCTGCACACGTGGGCATAGCAATGGGGAACCTATGTGCCACACACTATTCATTCTGTCAAGGTGTCTGCATGCCCCAGTCAGACCGTGGTTTTTTATAAATAGTCACAGGCAGGTACAACTCCGCAATGGGAATTCCGTGTGCACCCACAGCATGGGTGGCTCCCTGGAACCCACCGGCGGTACATAAATATATCCCATTGCAGTGCCCAGCACAGCTGAGGTAACGTCAGCTTTAATGCAGGTGGGCCAAAAATTAATTGGATTACACTGTAGGCGAGGGCCCCCAAAAATTGGTGTACCAACAGTACTAATGTACCTCAGAAAAATTGCCCATGCCCAACCAAGAGGGCAGGTGAAACCCATTAATCACTTTGGTTAATGTGGCTTAATTTGTAACTAGGCCTGGAGGCAGCCCAGTTAAAATAAAAATTGGTTCAGGTCGAAGTTTCAACGCTTTAATGAGCATTGAAACGTATAAAAATTGTTTAGAAAAATTATATGACTGAGCCTTGTGGGCCTAAGAAAAATTGCCCGTTCGGCGTGATTACGTGAGGTTTCAGGAGGAGCAGCAGGAGGAGGAGGATGAATATTATACACAGATTGATGAAGCAAAAATGTCCCCGTTTTTGATGGTGATAGAGAACGATGCTTCCATCCGCGGGTGCAGCCTACGTATTGCTTAGGTATCGCTGCTGTCCGCTGGTGGAGAAGAGAAGTCTGGGGAAATCCAGGCTTTGTTCATCTTGATGAGTGTAAGCCTGTCGGCACTGTCGCTTGACAGGCGGGTACGCTTATCTGTGATGATTCCCCCAGCCGCACTAAACACCCTCTCTGACAAGACGCTAGCCGCAGGACAAGCAAGCACCTCCAGGGCATACAGCGCGAGTTCAGGCCACGTGTCCAGCTTCGACACCCAGTAGTTGTAGGGGGCAGAGGCGTCACGGAGGACGGTCGTGCGATCAGCTACGTACTCCCTCACCATTCTTTTACAGTGCTCCCGCCGACTCAGCCTTGACTGGGGAACGGTGACACAGTCTTGCTGGGGAGCCAGAAAGCTGTCAAAGGCCTTAGAGAGTGTTCCCCTGCCTGTGCTGTACATGCTGCCTGATCTCCGCGCCTCCCCTGCTACCTGGCCCTTGGAACTGCGCCTTCGGCCACTAGCGCTGTCGGATGGGAATTTTACCATCAGCTTGTCCGCCAGGGTCCTGTGGTATAGCATCCCTCTCGAACCCCTTTCCTCTTCGGGTATCACAGTGGAAAGGTTCTCCTTATACCGTGGGTCGAGCAGTGTGTACACCCAGTAATCCGTAGTGGCCAGAATGCGTGTAACGCGAGGGTCATGAGAAAGGCATCCTAACATGAAGTCCGCCATGTGTGCCAGGGTACCTGTACGCAACACATGGCTGTCCTCACTAGGAAGATCACTTTCAGGATCCTCCTCCTCCTCCTCAGGCCTTACACGCTGAAAGGATGACAGGTAAGCAGCATGGGTACCCTCAGCAGTGGGCCAAGCTGTCTCTTCCCCCTCCTCCTCATCCTCCTCATGCTCCTCCTCCTCAACGCGCTGAGATATAGACAGGAGGGTGCTGTGACTATCCAGCGACATACTGTCTTCCCCCGGCTCCGTTTCCGAGCGCAAAGCGTCTGCCTTTATGCTTGGCAGGGAACTTCTCAAGAGGCATAGCAAAGGAATGGTGACGCTAATGATTGCAGCATCCCCGCTCACCATCTGGGTAGACTCCTCAAAGTTTCCAAGGACCTGGCAGATGTCTGCCAACCAGGCCCACTCTTCTGTAAAGAATTGAGAAGGCTGACTCCCACTGCACCGCCCATGTTGGAGTTGGTATTCCACTATAGCTCTACGCTGCTCATAGAGCCTGGCCAACATGTGGAGCGTAGAGTTCCATCGTGTGGGCACGTCGCACAGCAGTCGGTGCACTGGCAGATTAAACCGATGTTGCAGGGTGGCAGCGTCCGTGTGGGACTTGCGGAAATGTGCGCAGAGCCGGCGCACCTTTCCGAGCAGGTCTGACAAGCGTGGGTAGCTTTTCAGAAAGCGCTGAACCACCAAATTAAAGACGTGGACCAGGCATGGCACGTGCGTGAGGCTGCCAAGCTGCAGAGCCGCCACCAGGTTACGGCCGTTGTTACACACGACCATGCCCTGTTGGAGGCTGAGCGGCCCAAGCCAGCGGTCGGTCTGCTCTGTCAGACCCTGCAGCAGTTCGTGGGCCGTATGCCTCTTCTCTCCTAAGCTGAGTAGTTTCAGCACGGCCTGCTGATGCTTGCCCACCGCTGTGCTGCCACGCCGCGCGACACCGACTGCTGCCGACGTGCTGCTGCTGACACATCTTGATTGCGAGACAGAGGTTGCTGAGGAGGAGGAGGAGGGTGGTTTAGTGGAGGAAGCATACACCGCCGCAGATACCAGCACCGAGCTGGGGCCCGCAATTCTGGGGGTGGGTAGGACGTGAGCGGTCCCAGGCTCTGACTCTGTCCCAGCCTCCATTAAATTCACCCAATGTGCCGTCAGGGAGATATAGTGGCCCTGCCCGCCTGTGCTTGTCCACGTGTCTGTTGTTACGTGGACCTTGGCAGTAACCGCGTTGGTGAGGGCGCGTATAATGTTGCGGGAGACGTGGTCATGCAGGGCTGGGACGGCACATCGGGAAAAGTAGTGGCGACTGGGAACTGAGTAGCGCGGGGCGGCCGCCGCCATCATACCTTTGAAAGCCTCCGTTTCCACAACCCTATACGGCAGCATCTCTAGGCTGATAAATTTGGCTATGTGCACGTTAAATGCTTGAGCGTGCGGGTGCGTGGCGGCGTACTTGCGCTTGCGCTCCAACACTTGCGCTAGCGACGGCTGGACGGTGCGCTGAGAGACATTGGTGGATGGGGCCGAGGTCAGCGGAGTTGAGGGTGTGGGTGCAGGCCAGGAGACGGTAGTGCCTGTGTCCTGAGAGGGGCGTTGGATCTCAGTGGCAGGTTGGGGCACAGGGGGAGAGGCAGCGGTGCAAACCGGAGGCGGTGAACGGCCTTTGTCCCACCTTGTGGGGTGCTTGGCCATCATATGTCTGCGCATGCTGGTGGTGGTGGCTCCCCGGCTGATCTTGGCGCGACACAGGTTGCACACCACTGTTCGTCGGTCGTCTGCACTCTCAGTGAAAAACTGCCAGACCTTTGAGCACCTCGGCCTCTGCAGGGTGGCATGGCGCGAGGGGGCGCTTTGGGAAACAGTTGGTGGATTATTCGGTCTGGCCCTGCCTCTACCCCTGGCCACCGCACTGCCTCTTCCAACCTGCCCTGCTGCAGCCCTTGCCTCCCCCTCTGAAGACCTGTCCTCAGTAGGCGTAGCAAATCAGGTGGGGTCAGTCACCTCATCGTCCTGCTGCTCTTCCTCCGAATCCTCTGTGCGCTCCTCCCTCGGACTTACTGCCCTTACTACTACCTCACTGATAGACAACTGTGTCTCATCGTCATCGTCCTCCTCACCCACTGAAAGCTCTTGAGACAGTTGCCGGAAGTCCCCAGCCTCATCCCCCGGACCCCGGGAACTTTCCAAAGGTTGAGCATCGGTCACGATAAACTCCTCCAGTGGGAGAGGATTCGGAACCATTGCTGCCCATTCTGGGCAGGGGCCCGAGAACAGTTCCTGGGAGTCTGCCTGCTCCTCAGAATGTGTCATTGTAATGGAGTGAGGAGGCTGGGAGGAAGGAGGAGCAGCAGCCAGAGAATTCAGAGTTGCAGCAGTGGACGGCGCAGAAGTCTGGGTGGTCGATAGATTGCTGGATGCACTTTCTGCCATCCACGACAGGACCTGCTCACACTGCTCATTTTCTAATAAAGGTCTACCGCGTGAACCCATTAATTGCGAGATGAATGTGGGGACGCCAGAAACGTGCCTCTCTTCTAATCCCGCAGCAGTCGGCTGCGATACACCTGGATCAGGAGCTCGGCCTGTGCCCACACCCTGACTTGGGCCTCCGCATCCTCGGCCGCGTCCACGTCCTCTAGGCCTACCCCTACCCCTCAGCATGGTGTATTACCAGTAGTGCAGAAACAGAACGCTGTAAT
This sequence comes from Eleutherodactylus coqui, assembly GCF_035609145.1. Lineage (NCBI taxonomy): Eukaryota > Metazoa > Chordata > Amphibia > Anura > Eleutherodactylidae > Eleutherodactylus > Eleutherodactylus coqui. The sequence goes on along the minus strand of NC_089848.1, from coordinate 30,678,027 downwards.
AAAATGTACCACTTATTGGCCTGTGGTTGGAGGCTGACTTCGCTTACGGAACGCACAGCAGAGCCAGGAAAGAATTTTGCGCAAGCCTGCTGTAACACTTAGCTGGCTGCGTATGAATTAGGACAACTACCCCCAGCAGAGACCCAGTACACAGAGGATGGTCACAGGCAGCCCAAATACATTTTTTTTCCCAAATGTTTTTGGAAAGGCCCAATGCCTATATACACTAAATATGTCTTCTGTCCCTGCCTCACCACTACTGGCCCTGGACAATGTAAAATTACTGCAGACTGTTTCACTGTGGACAGGAATACAGCGGTGATGTAACAGGCAACACAGAGCCAGGAAAGAATTTTGCGCAAGTCTGCTGTAACACTTAGCTGGCTGCGTATGAATTAGGACAACTACCCCCAGCAGAGACCCAGTACACTGAGGACGGTCACAGGCAGCCCAAATAGATTTTTTTTCCCAAATGTTTTTGGAAAGGCCCACTGCCTATATACACTAAATATGTCTTCTGTCCCTGCCTCACCACTACTGGCCCTGGACAATGTAAAATTACTGCAGGACGCAATGCTCTGCACGGCCGATATACAAAAAAAAAAAAAGTGCAACACTGCAAAAAGCAGCCTCCACACTACCGCACACGGTTAGATGTGGCCCTAAGAAGGACCGTTGGGGTTCTTGAAGCCTAAAATAACTCCTAACGCTCTCCCTATAGCAACTCCAGCAAGACAGCACTTTCCCTGAACTATGTCAGAATGCATCTGTGGCGAGCCGCGGGAGGGGCCGATTTATATACTCGGGTGACACCTGATCTCGCCAGCCACTCACTGCAGGGGGGTGGTATAGGGCTTGAACGTCGCAGGGGGAAGTTGTAATGCCTTCGCTGTCTTTCTATTGGCCAGAAAAGCGCGCTAATGTCTCAGAGATGAAAGTGAAAGTAACTCGAACATCGCGTGGTACTCGTTACGAGTAACGAGCATCTCGAACACGCTAATACTCGAACGAGTATCAAGCTCGGACGAGTACGTTCGCTCATCTGTAGATTCTACTGCTGCCATAGACTCATTTCAATAATTCCATGCTGTTGTTAATGCCTTTTCTAGTAAAATACCTTGCTGTTGTTCTGCACTAACATATCTTTAGGGGGAATTTGTCACCATGTTTTTAGTCCCTCTGAGAGCACCATAAGGTAGTGCATGTCATATTGATTGCTGTCATACGTCTGCTGTTTGGATTTGTGAAGTAATTTTGGAAAAACCTGCAATTTTTCAGGAGCGGTCATACAGAGAATTAGTCCTGCATATTTATGAGCTGCAGGCTGGCCACACCCACCCTCCCTTCAGCCAATGATTGGCAGTTCTCTCTCAATGCACAGTAATAGGCAGACACCTGTCAATCAGAGGCTGGAGGGCAGGGTGGGTGTAGCCAGCCTGCAGCTCATGAATATCCAGGACTACTTTAAGTAGTCCTCCATGCATGTGATGCTACTAATAAAATGGAAGCTTCTCCCAAACTACTACACTGATAAGTATAGCAGACATATCACTGTAATCAGTGTGGCTGTTACTAAAGATGCTGACAGTCTCTATAATTTGCAATAGTAGTTAAAGTTTTAATAAACACATACAGCTACGTAGACGTGCATTGATTCCAGATATATATGCACTAGTGCCAAGTCATATAGATTAGCGCAAAATTCACATTTATAGCAAAAATCAATAAACATATAAGCTCATATAAAGCCCAGTATATTGATGAGAGATGTGGATGGCCTAGATACTAAACATTATGTTAGTATAAGCCTGTTTTGAAAGATCCATTTGACACATCTAAAAAGTATACAGTTTGCATGGAGCTGCATACAAATGGCATATGTACCTAGCCGCATGGCTTCATACAGTAGTATTTCATAATTTAGAGCCAATTACGAGTACAAATAAAAGAGAGCTTTCCCAAAAACTGTCCAGAAATTTCACATATTGAGGTAGATCAGGTCCCTGGTTAAGTATATGACTCCTGCTTGGAGCTTCATAGGCCGCCTGCACACGAGCGTTCCGGATTCCACTAGCGGATTTTCACGCGCGTATGGTACCTAAATGTGCTTGCGGATAGGTGCGGATGCGTGAAAAATCACGCGCGGATATACGCGGATGTGTTGCGGAAAAAAACGCGCAGAAAAATCCGGAAGACACCCTTATTGTAAACCCAACCCCTAGAGAACTGCCCATTCCCTGGAAAACAGCTTAAAAACCAACACCCAGACTCCGTTTTGTCCCTCTTGCTTGTGCGAGCACCGTTAAATTATTCTGGCAACATGCTTTCACCCAGTGAGCAGATGTCTTTGTGGGCATGGTTGATCCATGTAACTTTTTTCGGACGTACTATAAAAATACTATATAAGTGTGGTAACGTAGTAATCGTACTGACCCATAGAATAAAAATATCGGGTCGTTTTTGTTGCACTTTGCGCGCTGCAGAAACAGGACGCACCGAAAGATGGTGGAAAGTCTTTTTTTTTCTCTCCGATTACAATTTTTAAAGGTTTTTCAGTAAATTATATGGTACAATAAATAGTGCCATTGCAAAATACAACTCGTCCCGCAAAAAAATAACAAGCCCTTATACAGCGACGTCGATGGATAAATAAAGGAACTACGATTTTTTAGGGAGTAGGGGGAAAAAAAGGAAAAAAGCAAAAAAGCTCAGTCACTAAGGGGTTAAAAGTGGGGATGGAAAAAAGCACAATAAAAACAAAAGTAAAACTGCTTGGCCACTAAGGGGTTAAAATGAAAAAAAAAGTACATTTGACGCAATAGCGAATAATACTCACGCAAGTTCTTCTGTTCTGCTTCTACTGCGTTCGTCCACGCATCCCCATAAACCTGCGCGGACAGTAGACGCCAGGATTGTTCCTTTCTGTTCTTGTCGAGGTATTCTGGGGAGTTACTGTCCCATAGGCTGGGGAAGTCCTGCATGATTGCCACAAGTTTCCCCATGTCGATCATTATGGCTTGTGGCAGGCTGGTGTCTGCTGGCTGCTCTCTGGTAGATGAGGGGACTGAAAGGACAGATCTGCAGTTGAAATGTGCCTGTGAAGCTCTGTGCTGTGTGTTGGGACGCCTCCTACCATGCCTACTTCCTGTAGTCACAGCAACCAGTGACTCCATCCGCAGCTGCACTGCGGATGTACTGCGTGAAAAAACGCACCCATTCACTTGTATTGGAGGCTTCACGCGCATGATCCGACCAAAATTAGAACAGGTCGCAGATTTTTTCACGCGCGTGAAAAAACGCGATACACATCCGTCCGTCTGGGGACAACTGCGGATCCTCATAGGAGTATATTGGCTGCGGTCTGGGGCGGATTATGTCCCTAAAATCACGCGCTTGAAATTCTGCTCGTGTGCAGGCACCCATACAGCTTCCCAAAAAGTTGGGACACTATGTAAAATGTAAAGAAAAAAAGAAGTCAATGATATTTAAACCTCTTTTAACCAAATTTCATTCACAGTGGAACATAGAAAACATATCAGAGGGGGAAGGGAGGCAGTTTTTAATTTTATTTTTAAAAATTAACTAATTAAGAAATTGATGGCAGCAACACATCTGACAAAAGTTTGGCAGGGCCACCTCTACCATGGTGTAGCGTCTCCTCTTCTCTTTACAACAGTCTGTAAATGTCTGGGAAATGAGGAAACCAACTCTTGGAGTTTTGGGAGAGAACGTTGTCCCATTCTTGTCTGATGTAGGATTCTAGCTGCTCAGCGGTCTGTGGGCGACTTTGCCAGATCTTTTGTTTTATTATGTGGCAAATGTCTTCTATTAGTAAAAGGTACGGACTGCAGGCGGCCGATTCAGCCCCCGGATTCTTCTTCTGGGAATCAATGCTGTTGTGATGGATGCTATATGTGGTTTAGCATTGTCTTGCTGAATTATGCAAGGCCTTCTTTAAAAGAACCTCTATATTCTACTTAGCATTGACAGCGCCTTTCAAGATGTGTAAGCTGCCCATGCTATAGGCACTAATCCAACGCCATACCATCAGGGATGGAGGATCCTGAACTGTGCGCTGATACACTGGATTGTTCCACTACTCTTGAGTCTGCAGGACATGTTGTCCCTGATTTTCAAAAAGAATTTCAAATTTTGATTCACTGACCACAGAACAGTTTCCCATTTTGCCTCAGTCTATTTTAAATGAGCTTTGGCCCACAGAAGACGCTGGTGTTTCTGGACTGTGTTGAGATTACCTTTTTCTTTGAATGATACAGCTGTGACTTGCATTTGTGGATCGCACGGTGACGTTCACATACTCTGAATATTCACATACTCTCTGGAATATTCCTGAGCCCATGCAGGGATTTGCATGTGACTTAGTGGAAAATTGACCCTCCAGCTGTTTCTTATTACTACTACATACTTTTCCATTTTTTTTATATGTGTCGCTGCCATCAATTTTGAAATAAGTAAATTTTGTAAAAAAGGAGGGGAAAAATGTCTCCCTTTAACCGTCTGAATTGTGTTCTATTGTGAATAAAATATGTTTATATGAGATTAATGCTATTAAATATGTACTTGTGATTTTCACACATAGTCTTGCCAAATGCAGGTTTTGCCTATAAGTCAATGGGTTAAAAATGTGAACCTTCACAGCCCAACTATGGGTATAGGCTAATAAAAAGGTTCTAGGGCTATCCTGTCAGTGTAGGCAGAGCTAAAAGCATAGATACAGATATCCAATCAGCATCCTATTTGTGGATATGATCATTAAAATAACAAGAGTAGTTATTCATATTGGGACTGTGGTATGGTATTGTATGATCGTACAGTGACCATCTAGAGGTAGATATCAGACAGGCAAGTCTGCAGACCATATAGTTCATGGCAATACAGGTAAATCCAGCAGCTCACAAGTGATCTCTTCTCTGATTGTAATGTTCCCTTTTCTTTTCTTCTTAATCTGGCCCAGACCACTATGATTGCCTCTGCTGATGACTGCTGTTCTTACTGCCAAGACACATTGGGCCCTTCGATTCTACAGCCATTGCCAGCTTTTATAGCTACACAAATACATTTAAATACAGGCCACAGATAAACTTACTGTACTTTAAGTACTCTGAGAGCATGTAGAGAACAGGAAGCCCAGCAAGTGTCTGTTTTTTGATAAAGTATTTTAAGTGGGTTCTACATTTTAGGCAGTTTCTGCCATTGTGGCTTAATCAAACCCATTAAATCTTGTGACCATGTCACTGACAACTTTTGATTATTACTTATACTAGGCTTAAAGTGGAAGTCCCCATGTCTACAAGACAGCTGAAATTCCTATTTTGTGTAGTGGGCATTACTGTGTAATTCTCAGGTAAAATGTTTGTCATTACCAAATAAGACAGGTTCTAATTCCAAAATCTTCCCAATGCCACCCTCTTTTTCACACAAACTGCTCACCTATACAATCCTTTTTTTTAAATAGACTCTGTTCACTCTCTTTCCCTCACACACTGCTCCCCATGGCTTTTTCCTACAGACTGCTCCATTCTTAGTCCCATCATTACCATAGAGTGGCTTTACACAGGACACCTATTGTCTGAATAGTCGCTCCAAATAATCACAAAAGCATAAGACCAGTTGTGTGCCTGCTTTTATACAGAGAAATTGTTGTTCACTTGTCGAAATTTGCAATTGCTTCTCGCACAGGCATGTATTTGATATTTCCACTACTCCCCAACACATATTGGCCTATTACTCCCCACTTCTACATGAGCCAACCTAAACAACCAATGACTGTGAACTAGCCAAACCAAATAACCAATCACCAAGAATCAGCCAACTCAAATAACCAATCACCGGGAATGAGTAAATCCAAACAACCAATGAGGTGTGCATTTGGGGAGTAATATAGATATATGCTCCCCATCGCACACTCATTGATGGGTAAGTCCACTGAATGCACAAAAATATATGCAAGCAGTTTTTGAGTGAACACTTGCTGCTGTAGGTTGCCACAGCACTGAGTGTTATGTCAAAGGCCAAACAAGCAAGAGACCAAAGCAGCGAGTGTATCGCCAAAGACCAAAACCAGTCTGAGACCGTAGCAGCGAGTGTATCGCCAAAGACCAAAACCAGTCTGAGACCGTAGCAGCGAGTGTATCGCCAAAGTCCAAAACCAGTCTGAGACCGTAGCAGCGAGTGTATCGCCAAAGACCAAAAAAAGGTCTGAGACCGTAGCAGCGAGTGTATCGCCAAAGACCAAAACCAGTCTGAGACCGTAGCAGCGAGTGTATCGCCAAAGACCAAAACCAGTCTGAGCCCATAGCAGCAAATGTTCTTTTGAAGACCAGCAGGGATTGTTCATTCTAGATCACTTGTATTTATGTGTTTTCGGGAACCAAAAAGCGTTATGTGGGAGGGCAAAATCTTCAAGAACAGGCGGGAGCCAGTGAGTGTTCAGTAGAAGCTACACGGCAAACAAGTGTGCACCTCCTTGTAAAGTTGTTGGCTAGTCGTTAAAAGACAACAATTACCTGTTCACACCTGACAATAATTAATCAACAGCAGATATTTTTAGGTGAGTTGAAATTAAGTGACTAATGAATAAATTCTCACCCATCAGCCGGTTGATAATCATGTTGACACGGAACAACTGCTGATTGTCCTGTGTAAAACCACTCTTAGGCCTCTGTCACACGGGCGTTGTGAGTTTCGGCCACCAGCATCACAGCCGAAAATTGCATGAATGGGAGGAGGCTGTGACCAAGTCGTAGCAAAATCTCCCGTTTTTTGCCGGTTCCCACGGCCGAGCTGCGGCGTATATACAGCACAACCGGGGGGAGATACCTTAGTGCTGCTAAAGTCTCTCCCCCTCTCCCTGCCCGTTGATAGCATCAATAGAAGCCTCCATAGAAGCCTATAGGAGCTGCTGGCAATGGGAGGGGTAATAATAATGATAATCTTTATTTGTATAGCGCCAACTTATTCCGCAGCACTTAGGGAGGGGTGGGGACTTTAGCAGCACCTGCCATGCTGAATTGCCTCTCCCTCCCCAGACTCTGAGAGCTACTGGGGAGGAGAGGGACTTAAGCTACCTTTTCCGGCAGCTCCCATAGGAGTCTATGGGAATGGCCAGTGTATTTTGGCAAACGATAGGACAAGTTCTATCTTTTCTGGCCGTATGTAAAAGCAACTCAACGGAATGCGCACCGTACATGCTATCTTTTCCAGACAGTTGCTTTTACGCACCAGGAAATCGCCGATCTGAACAAATGCGTTGGTATTTTCAGCCAGCTTGTGAAAGAGGCCTGAGACCGCAGCGAGCCGCAACCTCAAATCCCCGTACTCTATGGTGCCTGGAGGCAGGACGTTTGTCATGAGACTGTGATGCCACCAAAGGTCCTGTTCTTCTTCTAGTTGTGGATTTACCATGATGTGCATAATACCACTGAAGAACGCTGTGTTTTTGATGCAATTTACTTAGAATCATAGCAAAAACAAAACTACTGTGCACAAATTGCAGGAAATTCACAAATGTTTTGGCTCAATGTTGCACATATTGGGGTAAGAGCACATAATGCAACAATTCCAGGACACATGTGGCCTCTTCTCAGAGAGCCCTGACATACCCTAGGAGCTAAAAAAATGGGGTAACGCCCTTCCACCCCCTGACTTCATAAAACTAGTGAGATTAACCAGAACAAGTTGCTTAGAGAATGTCCTTCCGTAATCTTCAGTGCTCGGCCGGCTTATTGGAGGTTCTGCAATTAAGATCCAATCCAGCAGATATTAGTCCTCTCTTTACTCTCCATGTAAACCTCGGTTGTAATATTATCCGTGTATTTTGGGCAGTCGCATATTAATAAAAAACTGTTTAGTTTGAGGCATGGAAGTCATTATTAGCCGCATCCAGCAACATCTGTGAGCGATCATGCCAATCAACATATAAATAATTTCAGAATAATCTGAAAGAAAAGTGTATTCATTAAATCGAAAGCCCAACTGGAAACAGATCTGTTTATGGTTAGAATACTGAATTAGTCAATTGGCAATTCTAACAGAACCAGAAGGAATGCACTTTTTTTAATAAAAAAAATAAATCAAGTCATTGCGCTTTTACTTCTGTTTTGACAAAATGTAACAGTTTGTGTGATCTTTCTGTACTCTGTGATGCTTCCAGCTAGAGTTACACAGCGCACAACAATACCAATGGAATCACATTGTAATTAGAGACTGTAGAAGAAATGTAGGAAGTTCGGCCAGGGTCTCCTTTCACGTCCAAAGCCCCTCATCATCAGGAGGATCTACTGCATTCAGATGTTGGCCGGGGAAACCAATGATATAACTGAGGAATTCTTTAGCATTTATTATATTGAACGGGTTAAAGGACTGCAGAGAAGACATGCGCTATGCAGAGGGTAGCTGACAGTGGGGCAATCACATGGTGGGGCCCCAGATTCCCATGCAAACTCCATACTCTATGCATGCCGATGTAGTGGGTTCCCACGGGATGGAAATGCCGCTGGAATCTCGTTGCTTGGCCGCAACAAAAAGCCGCAAAAGCTTCAAAACCTGTGGCATTTTGCTGCGGATTTTAGAGCAGTTCGGCCGCCGGCATTCTGTTGTGCCTTTCTCTCTCCATAGAGAGTAGTGAGGCCGCAATGGAAAAAAAAAAAGTGTCATGCTGCGGCTGTCAATTCTGCGTGCATCGCCAGTTCTTCCCGGGTTTGCCGTGACGGTTTGGCCGCCTCATGTGGACTAGATTTTTGCAAAATCCGTTCACATGGTTGGTTAATCGCAGGATTAGGATCCACAGACGGATTTGGTACATATAAGGGATATACAAGCAATAAGACTGTGTCGGCAAGAAAAGAAAGACTCTCATTGTCTCTCGCAGGAGCACTTTAATGATTTTCTTGTTTTTTTACTCAGTCCTACTTCAAATTACATAAACTTTGTCCAGGATGCCCAACCTGCACCCCGGGGGGCCATATATGGCGATGATGCCATTCTCTGCAGCCTCTAAACAACATAGAAGTTGTAGTCCGTGTGTGGTTGCTCATATGTTCTGTAGATACCCAACTCAGGCCAGTGCTAGTGGTGCAGTGTGCAGCCATCTCTGGGGCCCCTACAGATCAGAGTCGGGTCTCTTGACCCCTGTGTGGCACTCTATAAGTAACGTATAAGTGCATGTGGCTCTCTGCACTGCAGATCATTGCCACAATATCTGTAATGGAGAGAAGTGCATGCATGTCTGGTCTCAGCCTCTCTGTAGTGCTGAATGGGACCCTCATTTTCCCTATAGGGGGGAGTCCTTGAAGTAGAAGCTGCATGTTATTTGTATACACCTTATACACCATTTGGTATGCTAGAAATGTCTCAGATAGGAATATAGCATTAACCCCTTCAGGACGCTGACCCTTTTTTTCCATTTTAGCGTTTTACTCTCCATTTTTTCAAAATCACAACTCTTTTATTTCTCCATCAATGTTGCTGTATGAGGGCTTGTTTTTTTGCGGGAGAAGTAGTATTTTCAATGGCACTATTTAATGCGCCATATAATGTACTGAAAACCTTTTTTAAAAAGTGTAGTTTCTATTGGTACCATTTTGGATTACATATGACTTTCTGATCACTTTTTATTACATTTTTTCTTGGAGACAGGGTGACCAAAAAAGCGCAATTCTGGCCTTGTGTATTTTTTTTTCTGATGATGTTCACCGTATGGGGTAAACAATGTGTTACTTTGATAGATTGGACTTTTATGGACACAACGATACCAATCATGTTTTTTGTTTTTTTTATTATAAGTATGGCAGAGGTTTTTTTTTTTTACTTTTATTACCCTTTATTTTAATTCAAAAAATAATAAACGTTTTTAAAACTAATTTTTACATTTTTTTTCCATAGGGAAAAAGGACTGCGAGGATTTGATCGATCCTGTAGTAAGATATAATGTCCTGGCGTGGCAATCTTTCAAGCCATGACACACGCATGGCTTGATAGGCAATCTGCCATGGCAGCCCTGAAGGATTTCATTGCGGGAGGCCGTTTGGAACCCTCGAACATCGATCAGAGCATCAGAATTAGAATCAGCGGCATTTAAAGAGTTAACAGCTCTAAGTGCAGCTGTTGCAATGGGGTGTCCTAATCCCCCTCCATAGAAACCCCAAACCTCCAGGAAGTAAATATACATTAAAGGGATAAGCTTTATTGCGGCTCTGGAGAGTAAATCATCCCAACAGTGTGGCCCTCAGACCAGAAACGGTTGCGCCCCCCCCCCCCCCGATCTATCACATGCCGTCCCACAGAATGCATAATGGGTAGAAATAACAGTTGATCTTTCTAGAATCAATATTACTCTTTCTTAACGATTTACCGTTTAGTTAATTGACCTTCTAAACATTAGAAAAAAAATCATCTTGATATTAGAAAAGAAGAAATATTTCTGAAGAGTGAAGTAGCCGAGCGTCAAAACTTCTGGATCCAAACTTGTCCGGACAGATTGAATTTGCTGCTGTTAATGTAATAAGCGATCCCTACTGTGACATTATTCCTTTTAAGTAAGTTGAAGCAAACCTTAAACAAGACGCTATAGTGTAAACCAGAACAAATAAGTCCTTCATACAATGAATGAATGGGCAAGCTGTCCTCCTCCTTGGTGAGGCGCAGGACTCTCAGCAGCCTGTGTGTGCCGGGGCGCAGACTTCTGATTGCTCTTATTAGTGATGTGAATAAACATGACCCAGGTTTTGTTAAATTAGGGTTCTTCTAGTTCGTGCAAGGGTTATGTCAACTTCAAGGTGCTCCGGTGATCACTGCATAAACATTGGAGGGTCACAGCAGTAGAACCTTCACCACAAAAGCTTGGGTGTCAAAAGAAATGACTACAGCAAGTACATTCATATATCGAAAAGTCAACGCAAAGCAGAATTTGAGCATCCTAGTCCGCAGAAAGCCGCATTATACTTTGGGAGACGAAACCTAACTTCCTAATATGGAGTAGAACTGGGATGTGCACTGAACGCGCTTCTATAAATGTACTATTATTATTCATAATCCACACCCGGACCGGGTGATAACGAGGAATCATATTATTATTAGCATCAAGAAATGTAATAATTACAGGGTAGGACATCTGAATATTTGTATTGATAGAATTTTCTATTATGAATTGATATATCCTAGGTCACATATGTCAAACTCAAGGCTGAATCTGGCCCGCCATGTCATTCTGTGTGGCTCGCGATGAGGTCCGGACACAGAAGGACCAGCTCTCCACTTTCCCTGGAGAATGCAGCCAGCGCAGGGAGCGGGTGCCATCTTGGATTGGGAGTTCCGCCATGCACCATCGCACCGCACTGTTCAGTAGCTCACAGGTGGCGGCATAGCTCTGCCAACCGTACCCAGCACCTTAGCCTCCCGTCAAGGTAGGAAGCTCTGTGCTATAAAGGTGTAAGGGAAGAAACCCCATTATAGAGAGAGATAGATAGATAGATAGATAGATAGATAGATAGATAGATAGATAGATAGATAGATAGATAGATAGGAGATAGATATGAGATAGATAGAGAGATAGGAGATAGATAGATAGATAGATAGGAGATAGATAGATAGATAGATAGATAGATAGATAGATAGATAGATAGATAGATAGATAGGAGATAGATATGAGATAGATAGATGAATAGATAGATATGAGATAGATAGATAGATAGATAGATAGATAGATAGATAGATAGATAGATAGATAGATATGCGAGAGAGATAGATAGATAGATATGAGATAGATAGATAGATATGAGATAGATAGATAGATGGGATAGATAGATAGATAGATAGATAGATAGATATGAGAGCGATAGGTAGATAGATAGATAGGAGATAGATAGGAGATAGATAGATAGATAGATAGATGATAGATAGATAGATAGATAGATAGATAGATAGGAGATAGATATGAGATAGATAGAGAGATAGGAGATAGATAGATAGATAGATAGATAGATAGATAGGAGATAGATAGATAGATAGATAGATAGATAGATAGATAGATAGATAGATAGATAGGAGATAGGAGATAGATAGATGAATAGATAGATATGAGATAGATAGATAGATAGATAGATATGCGAGAGAGATAGATAGATAGATAGATAGATAGATAGATAGATAGATAGATAGATAGATAGGAGATAGATATGAGAGATAGATAGATAGATAGATAGATAGATATGAGATAGATAGATAGATAGATAGATAGATATGAGATAGATAGATAGATAGATGGGATAGATAGATAGATAGATAGATAGATAGATAGATAGATAGATAGATAGATAGATATGAGAGCGATAGGTAGATAGATAGATAGATAGATAGGAGATAGATATGAGATAGATAGATAGATAGATAGATAGATAGATAGGAGATAGATATGAGATAGATAGATGAATAGATAGATATGAGATAGATAGATAGATAGATAGATATGCGAGAGAGATAGATAGATAGATAGATAGATAGATAGATAGATAGATAGATAGATAGATAGATAGATAGATAGATAGGAGATAGATATGAGAGATAGATAGATAGATAGATAGATAGATAGATAGATAGATAGATAGATAGATAGATAGATATGAGATAGATAGATAGATATGAGATAGATAGATAGATGGGATAGATAGATAGATAGATAGATAGATAGATAGATAGATAGATAGATAGATAGATATGAGAGCGATAGGTAGATAGATAGATAGATAGGAGATAGATAGGAGATAGATAGATAGATAGATAGATAGATAGATAGATAGATAGATGATAGATAGATAGATAGATAGATAGATAGATAGATAGATAGATAGATAGATAGGAGATAGATATGAGATAGATAGAGAGATAGGAGATAGATAGATAGATAGATAGATAGATAGGAGATAGATAGATAGATAGATAGATAGATAGATAGATAGATAGATAGATAGGAGATAGGAGATAGATAGATGAATAGATAGATATGAGATAGATAGATAGATAGATAGATAGATATGCGAGAGAGATAGATAGATAGATAGATAGATAGATAGGAGATAGATATGAGAGATAGATAGATAGATAGATATGAGATAGATAGATAGATAGATAGATAGATATGAGATAGATAGATAGATGGGATAGATAGATAGATAGATAGATAGATAGATATGAGAGCGATAGGTAGATAGATAGATAGATAGGAGATAGATATGAGATAGATAGATAGATAGATAGATAGATAGATAGATAGATAGATAGATAGATATGAGATAGATAGATAGTAGAGATGAGCGAACGTACTCGGTAAGGGCGATTTCGCAATCGAGCACCGCGATTTTCGAGTACTTCACTACTCGGGTGAAAAGTACTCGAGTGCGCTGTGGGGCGGGGGGTTGCAGAGGGGAGTGGGGGGTAGCAGCGGGGAACAGGGGGGAGCCCTCTCTCTCTCCCTCTCCCCCCCCCCCCCCACTCCCCGCTGCACCCCCCGCTCACCCACAGCGCACCCGAGTACTTTTCACCCGAGTAGTGAAGTACTCGAAAATCGCGGTGCTCGATTGCGAAATCGCCCTTACCGAGTACGTTCGCTCATCTCTAATAGATAGATAGATAGATAGATAGATGGGATAGATAGATGGGATAGATAGATAGATAGATAGATAGATAGATAGATAGATAGATATGAGATAGATAGATAGATAGATAGATAGATAGATAGATAGATAGATAGATAGATAGATATGAGATAGATAGATAGATATGAGATAGATAGATAGATGGGATAGATAGATAGATAGATAGATAGATAGATAGATAGATAGATAGATAGATATGAGAGCGATAGGTAGATAGATAGATAGGAGATAGATAGGAGATAGATAGATAGATAGATAGATAATAGATAGATAGATAGATAGATAGATAGATAGATAGATAGATAGATAGGAGATAGATATGAGATAGATAGAGAGATAGGAGATAGATAGATAGATAGATAGATAGATAGATAGATAGGAGATAGATAGATAGATAGATAGATAGATAGATAGATAGATAGATAGGAGATAGGAGATAGATAGATGAATAGATAGATATGAGATAGATAGATAGATATGCGAGAGAGATAGATAGATAGATAGATAGATAGATAGATAGGAGATAGATATGAGAGATAGATAGATAGATAGATATGAGATAGATAGATAGATAGATAGATATGAGATAGATAGATAGATAGATAGATGGGATAGATAGATAGATAGATAGATAGATAGATAGATAGATAGATAGATAGATATGAGAGCGATAGGTAGATAGATAGATAGGAGATAGATATGAGATAGATAGATAGATAGATAGATAGATAGATAGATAGATAGATAGATAGATATGAGATAGATAGATAGTAGAGATGAGCGAACGTACTCGGTAAGGGCGATTTCGCAATCGAGCACCGCGATTTTCGAGTACTTCACTACTCGGGTGAAAAGTACTCGAGTGCGCTGTGGGGCGGGGGGTTGCAGAGGGGAGTGGGGGGTAGCAGCGGGGAACAGGGGGGAGCCCTCTCTCTCTCCCTCTCCCCCCCCCCCCCCCACTCCCCGCTGCACCCCCCGCTCACCCACAGCGCACCCGAGTACTTTTCACCCGAGTAGTGAAGTACTCGAAAATCGCGGTGCTCGATTGCGAAATCGCCCTTACCGAGTACGTTCGCTCATCTCTAATAGATAGATAGATAGATAGATAGATAGATAGATAGATAGATAGATAGATGGGATAGATAGATAGATAGATAGATATGAGATAGATAGATAGATAGATAGATAGATAGATAGATAGATAGATAGATAGATAGATAGATAGATAGATAGATAGATGGGCTGGATAGATAGATGGATAGATAGATAGATATGATATAGATAAATAGATATGATATAGATTGATAGATAGATAGATAGATAGATAGATAGATAGATAGATAGATAGATATGAGATATGAGATAGATAGATATATACATAGATACATAGATAGATAGGTAGATAGGAGATAGATATGAGATAGATAGATGGATAGATAGATGGATAGATAGATAGATAGATAGATAGATAGATAGATATGAGAGGGATAGACAGATAGATAGATAGATATGAGATAGATAGATATTAGATAGATAGATAGATGGATATGAGATAGATAGATAGATATGAGATAGATAGATGGATAGATAGATATATATGAGAGGGATAGATAGATAGATAGATAGATATGAGATAGATATATAGATATTAAATAGATAGATAGATAGATATGAGATAGATAGATATGAGATAGATAGATATGAGATAGATAGATAGATAGATAGATATGAGATAGATAGATAGATAGATAGATAGATAGATAGATAGATATGAGATAGGTGGATAGATAGTTATGAGATAGGTGGATAGATAGATATGAGATAGAGATATAGATAGATAGATAGATAGATAGATAGATAGATAGATAGATAGATGAATAGATATGAGATAGATAGATAGATATGAGATCGATAGATATGAGAGAGATATATAGATATAAGATTGATGGATATGAGATAGATAGATAGATAGATATGAGATAGATAGACAGATAGATAGATATGAGATCGATAGATATGAGAGAGATATATAGATATGAGATAGATGGATAGATAGATATGAGATAGATAGATATGAGATAGATAGATAGATAGATAGATAGATGGATATGAGATAGATGGATATGAGATAGATAGATATGAGATAGATAGATAGATAGATAGATATGAGATAGATGGATATGAGATAGATGGATATGAGATAGATAGATATGAGATAGATAGATATGAGATAGATAGATAGATAGATGGATATGAGAGAGATAGATAGATAGATATGATATAGATAGATGGATATATAGATATGAGATAGATAGATATGAGATAGATAGATAGATAGATAGATAATGTGTAGCTTTTATGTCCGTGTGTCGTTGTCATTGTGTCATATGTCCGCGCACAATTGAGGTTCCTGTTTTTGTTTTTGCTGTCTCCTGGCCACATGAGTAAAAATCACATTGCGCATGCATGCAGCATCCGTGTTTGCTGTGCTTTTAACTCGCTCTATTAGACTTTTATGGGCAATTTTGTTTCATACGTACGGACCAAAATAGCTCATTCTGCAATTCTTTTTTTACATGCAGTATTGGTCCACATAAAACAGCACGCCTGAGTGCACCAATTTACTTTAACCCCTTGAATGGCACGCCTGGAAATTTTCCAGGACGACCTCCACTGCCCATAGCGATATAGCCCGGAAGGTTTCCGGGCTATCTTTCACTATGGGATCTGCAGAGCACAATGCCATAAGCTGTGGAATCATGCTCTGCCTGCACAGTCCCACACAGAACAGTGCAGGACTTTGAAAAACAGAAGCAGGAAGATTTTACCCATCTGCTGGCAACTTCCCGCTTCTATTTTCAAACTCCTGCACTGCTTTGTTTACAGGTTGCCACGGAGACTATTGGCTTGTCAGAAGCCAGGGGATGGTCTCTGTGGCAAGGAGAGCTGGTGTATGGCTGTCAGAGGATAGCCAGGTACCAGCTCTTGCAGCAGAGATCGTAGTAAACCTCCGATCTTTGCTGTGTTAACCCTTAACATGCCCCGATCGATGCGACTGCAGCATGTAAAAGGCTATCACCATCGAAACTCCGGAATTTGATCAGAGGGTCCTGATGGGTCTCTGTGGAAATCCTCTAAAGGGACAAAATTTTTTAAAAAGTTTAAAAAAAAGTTAAAAAATTATAAAAAAAATAAAAATGAAAACACTTTTCTCCCTTTACATTGGAAAAAATGAAAAACAAAATTACACATGTGGTATCCCTGCATCGTAATGACCCAGAGAAGGAAGTTAGTACATTATTTAACGGCCCTATTTTTTCCCCCTTTTCATTTTCCCTCCTCCGTTTAAAAAATCGTAACTCCTTTATTTATCCATCGACGTCGCTGTATGAGGGCTTGTTTTTTGTGGGACGAGTTGTATTTTTCAATGGTGCTATTTAAAGTACCATATAATGTACTGAAAAAGTTTTACAAAATTGTAAGTGGAGTAAAATGAAAAAAAAAATGACATTCCACCACCTTTCAGTGCGTCTTGTTTCTACAGCGCACAAACTGCAACAAAAATGACATGATAACTTGAAAATACAATTAGGCGCAGAAATATTCACCATTGCAACTATTTATTTTCCAAATTAGGCATGTGTTTGTTTCGGGATCCAGATGCTGAGAGCTCTGGTGACCTTTGTAGATGGCTCCAACATAATCCTAGGAGATGACTTCATTATGGATATGGATCCTGGCTTTGACTCATTGGGGAGTAAGTTGGCGGTTTCCCCCACAGCAACACGTAGGCTGCTGAGGGATTTGGCCAACTTACACCTAGAGGACATGTGGAGGATCTTGCATGCTAGAGAGAGGAACTATAGCTTCCGCTCATCAGCTCACAATAATTATCAATGACTGGACTATCTGTTCATCTCCCACAGATTACTTGACCGTCACGCCAAGTGCTCCATTGGGTCCTTCTGACCATGCTCCGGTTTGGGGGTCCTTGAAGGAGAATCAACCACAGTTGGAGGCTATATGATAATCTGTTAAAAGATGTTCTATGTCTCAAGGAGATTCGGTAGGCAATAGAACAATTTAAGTCTGAAGCGCTTGATCATACCCCAGCGACCTTTAAATGGGAGGCACATAAGTGCGTGCTGCAAGGTATTTTTATCTCCCACGGGCCGCGACTAAAGAAAGAGAGAACTGGCACCTTAGAGGGGCTTTATGTCTAGCTGGGTCTCCTGGAGTCATCCAACAAGATTATGCCCTCAGATCAAAAACATGCCGAGATTTCGGATGTTCGCAATAAGATCCTTCTATTACTAGATCAGGCATATTTCTGCCAGAGGGACAGAGCGAAGGGGAGTTTTAATGATTATGGTAACAAATGTAGTCGGGAATTTGCAAGGGCTCTTAATCCGAGGTCACCTCAAACGTACGTTTTTTCCATTCAATTGCGGGGAGGCAGGCAGGAACACGCCAATTCTAAAATAATAGACAGTTTTCACTCCTATCATAACTCATACAACTTGTCTGGGGCCCGAGTGGAGCTCAGGGCGGAGCAGCTCAGGGAGAGAGATACATACTTGCCAAATTATGCTTCCGAGTGCATCTCGGATGCCGAGGGACGTACCTAGAAGAGGATTTTTCTCTGGAAAAGGTGACCGATGTAAACCAAACCCTTAAAATAGGCAAAAGACCTGGGCAAGTGTGTGGAGACGTGCTTACCCCTGTAATGTTGGACGTTTTTAATGCCATTGTGCAGGAGTGTTCCTTTCTTCCGCAGGCATGACAGGCCATCATAACAATGATACCTAAGCCAGGGAAGAGTGCGACATCTATAGGTCGATTTCCTTACTAAATATTGATACCAAGATTTACTCCGGGATGCTTGCTGCCCACCAATGGCCGCTTGTTCCCTTGTTGATAGATAAAGATCAAGTGGGATTTGTTCCCGGGAGGGAGGCAAGGGACAATGCAATCAGAACCTTAGCCATTGTGTCGAGGGCACGTCCGTTGGGAGAACCACGGTGTCTGTTTTCGGTGGATGCTGAGAAAGCATTCGATAAGGTGGACTGGGGGTCTTTCAAGGCGACTCTGAAAAAGATTGGCATAGGCCCCAGATTCCTGAGCAGGGTCATGGCCTTATACTATAGCTCGACTGCCAGAGTACATGGTAATGGACAATTGTCATGTCCAGTACAGATCCACCATGACACCAGATAAGGATGTCTCCTGTCTCCCTTTCTTTATATCCTAGTAATGGAGACATTGGCGAATGCGTTGAGAGTAGAGATGAGCGAACACCAAAATGTTCGGGTGTTCGTTATTCGTAACGAACTTCCCGTGATGCTCGAGGGTTCGTTTCGAACAACGAACCCCATTGAAGTCAATGGGCGACCAGAACATTTTTGTATTTTGCCGATGCTCGCTAAGGTTTTCATGTGTGAAAATCTGGGCAATTCAGGAAAGTGATGGGAATGACACAGTGACGGATAGGGCAGGCGAGGGGCTACATGTTGGGCTGCATCCTAAGTTCACAGGTCCCACTATTAAGCCACAATAGCGGCAAGAGTGGGCCCCCCCCCCCCTCCCAACAACTTTTACTTCTGAAAAGCGCTCATTAGCATGGCATACCTTTGCTAAGCACCACACTACCTCCAACAAAGCACAATCACTGCCTGCATGACACTCCACTGCCACTTCTCCTGAGTTACATGCTGCCCAACCGCACCCCCTCCCCCCCACAGCGCACACCAAAGTGTCCCTGCGCAGCCTTCAGCTGCCCTCATGCCACACCACGCTCATGTCTATTTAGAATTGCGTCTGCCATGACGAGGGACCGCAGGCATACACTGCAGAGGTTGGCACGGCTAGGCAGCGACCCTCTTTAAAAGTGGCGGAGCGATAGCCCACAATGCTGTACAGAAGCAATGAGAAATAGAATCCTGTGCCACCGCCATCTGGAGCTGCACACGTGGGCATAGCAATGGGGAACCTATGTGCCACACACTATTCATTCTGTCAAGGTGTCTGCATGCCCCAGTCAGACCGGGCTTTTTAATTCATAGACACAGGCAGGTACAACTCCCTATTGTGAAGTCCCTGTCGACCCACAGCATGGGTGGCTCCCTGGAACCCACCGGCGGTACACAAAAATATCCCATTGCATTGCCCAACACAGCTGAGGTAGTAATGTCGTGCGTAATACAGGTGGGCTTCGGCCCACACTGCATGCCCCAGTCAGACTGGGATTCTTTACAAGTGGACACATGTAGGTTTAACTCCCTGTGGACCCACTGCCTGGGTGGGTGCCAGGAAGCCACCGGCGGTACATAGAAATATCCCATTGCATTGCCCAACACAGCTGAGGTAGTAATGTCGTGCGTAATACAGGTGTGCTTCGGCCCACACTGCATGCCCCAGTCAGACTGGGATTCTTTACAAGTGGACACATGTAGGTTTAACTCCCTGTGGACCCACTGCCTGGGTGGGTGCCAGGAAGCCACCGGCGGTACATAGAAATATCCCATTGCATTGCCCAACACAGCTGAGGTAGTAATGTCGTGCGTAATACAGGTGGGCTTCGGCCCACACTGCATGCCCCGGTCAGACGGGTTCTTTAGAAGTGTACAGATGTATTAAAAACTCAGTGTGCACCTACAGCATGGGTGGCTCCCTGGAACCCACCGGCGGTACACAAAAATATCCCATTGCATTGCCCAACACAGCTGAGGTAACGTCAGCTGTAATGCAGGTGGGCTAAAAATTAATTTGATTACACTGTAGGCGAGGGCCCACACAAATTGCTGTATCAACAGTACTAATGTACATCCCAAAAATTGGCCATGGCCAGCCAAGAGGGCAGGTGAAACCCATTAATCGCTTTGGTTAATGTGGCTTAAGTGGTAACTAGGCCTGGAGGCAGCCCAGTGTAACGAAAAATTGGTTCAAGTTAAAGTTCCAATGCTTTTAAGCGCATTGAAACTTATAAAAATTGTTCTGAAAAATTATTTGAGTGAGCCTTGTGGCCCTAAGAAAAATTGCCCGTTCAGCGTGATTACGTGAGGTTTCAGGAGGTGGAGCAGGAGGAGGAGGAGGAGGAATATTAGACACAGATTGATGAAGCAGAAATGTCCCCGTTTTGGATGGTGAGAGAGAACGTAGCTTCCATCCGCGGGTGCAGCCTACGTATTGCTTACGTATCGCTGCTGTCCGCTGGTGGAGAACAGAAGTCTGGGGAAATCCAGCCTTTGTTCATCTTGATGAGTGTTAGCCTGTCGGCACTGTCGGTTGACAAGCGGCTACGCTTATCTGTGATGATTCCCCCAGCCGCACTAAACACCCTCTCCGACAACACGCTAGCCGCAGGACAAGCAAGCACCTCAAGGGCATACAGGGCTAGTTCAGGCCACGTGTCCAGCTTCGACACCCAGTAGTTGTAGGGGGCAGAGGCGTCACCAAGGATGGTCGTGCGATCCGCTACGTACTCCCTCACCATCCTTTTGCAGTGCTCCCGCCGACTCAGCCGTGACTGGGGAGCGGTGACACAGTCTTGGTGGGGAGCCATAAAGCTGGCCAGGCCCTTAAAGACTGTTGCACTGCCTGGGATGTACATGCTGCTCGATCTACGCACATCCCCTGCAACATGGCCCTCGGAACTGCGCCTTCTGCCACTAGCGCTGTCGGCTGGGAATTTTACCATCAGCTTGTCCGCAAGGGTCCTGTGGTATAGCAACACTCTCGAACCCCTTTCCTCTTCGGGAATCAGAGTGGGCAGGTTCTCCTTATACCGTGGATCGAGCAGTGTGTACACCCAGTAATCCGTCGTGGCCAGAATGCGTGCAACGCGAGGGTCACGAGAAAGGCATCCTAACATGAAGTCAGCCATGTGTGCCAGGGTACCTGTACGCAACACATGGCTGTCTTCACTAGGAAGATCACTTTCAGGATCCTCCTCCTCCTCCTCCTCCTCCTCAGGCCATACACGCTGAAAGGATGACAGGCAATCAGCCGGTGTACCGTCAGCAGCGGGCCAAGCTGTCTCTTCCCCCTCCTCCTCATCCTCCTCATGCTCCTCCTCCTCCTCCTGTACGCGCTGAGAAATAGACAGGAGGGTGCCCTGACTATCCAGCGGCATACTGTCTTCCCCCGCCCCCGTTTCCGAGCGCAAAGCAGCTGCCTTTATGGTTTGCAGGGAATTTCTCAAGATGCATAGCAGAGGAATGGTGACGCTAATGATTGTAGCATCGCCGCTCACCACCTGGGTAGACTCCTCAAAATTACCAAGGACATGGCAGATGTCTGCCAACCAGGCCCACTCTTCTGAAAGGAATTGAGGAGGCTGACTCCCACTGCGCCGCCCATGTTGGAGTTGGTATTCGACTATAGCTCTCCGTTGTTCATAGAGCCTGGCCAACATGTGGAGCGTAGAGTTCCACCGTGTGGGCACGTCGCACAGCAGTCGGTGCACTGGCAGCTTAAAGTGATGTTGCAGGGTGCGCAGGGTGGCAGCGTCCGTGTGGGACTTGCGGAAATGTGCGCAGAGCCGGCGCGCCTTTACGAGCAGGTCTGACAAGCGTGGGTAGCTTTTCAGAAACCGCTGAACCACCAAATTAAAGACGTGGGCCAGGCATGGCACGTGCGTGAGGCTGCCAAGCTGCAGAGCCGCCACCAGGTTACGGCCGTTGTCACACACGACCATGCCCGGTTGGAGGCTCAGCGGCGCAAGCCAGCGGTCGGTCTGCTGTGTCAGACCCTGCAGCAGTTCGTGGGCCGTGTGCCTCTTATCGCCTAAGCTGAGTAGTTTCAGCACGGCCTGCTGACGCTTGCCCACCGCTGTGCTGCCACACCGCGCGACACCGACTGCTGGCGACATGCTGCTGCTAACACATCTTGATTGTGAGACAGAGGAGGAGGAGGAGGAGGAGGGTGCTTTAGTGGAGGAAGCATACACCTCCGCAGATACCAGCACCGAGCTGGGGCCCGCAATTCTGGGGGTGGGTAGGACGTGAGCGGTCCCAGGCTCTGACTCTGTCCCAGCCTCCACTAAATTCACCCAATGTGCCGTCAGGGAGATGTAGTGGCCCTGCCCGCCTGTGCTTGTCCACGTGTCCGTAGTTAAGTGGACCGTGGCAGTAACCGCGTTGGTGAGGGCGCGCACAATGTTGCGGGAGACGTGGTCGTGCAGGGCTGGGACGGCACATCGGGAAAAGTAGTGGCGACTGGGAACTGAGTAGCGCGGGGCCGCCGCCTCCATGATACTTTTGAAGGACTCCGTTTCCACAACCCTATACGGCAGCATCTCAAGGCTGATGAATTTTGCGATGCGGACGGTTAACGTTTGAGCGTGCGGGTGCGTGGCGGCGTACTTGCGCTTGCGCTCGAACACTTGCGCAAGCGACGGCTGAACGGTGCGCTGAACTACACTGCTGGATGGGGCCGAGGACAGCGGAGATGAGGGTGTGGGTGCAGGCCATGAGGCGGTAGTGCCTGTGTCCTGAGAGGGGGGTTGCATCTCAGTGGCAGGTTGGGGCACAGGGGGAGAGGCAGGGGTGCAAACCGGAGACGGTGAACGGCCTTTGTCCCACCTTGCGGGGTGCTTGGCCATCATATGTCTGCGCATGGTGGTGGTGGTGAGGCTGTTGGTGTTGGCTCCCCGGCTGAGCTTTGCGCGACAAAGGTTGCACACCACTGTTCGTCGGTCGTCAGGCGTCTCTGTGAAAAACTGCCAGACCTTAGAGCACCTCGGCCTACGCAGGGTGGCATGGCGCGAGGGGGCGCTTTGGGAAACACTTGGTGGATTATTCGGTCTGGCCCTGCCTCTACCCCTGGCCACCGCACTGCCTCTTGCAACCTGCCCTGCTGATGCCCTTGACTCCCCCTCTGAAGACCTGTCCTCCTGAGTAAGCGTTGCACACCAGGTGGGGTCAGTCACCTCATCGTCCTGCTGCTCTTCCTCCGAATCCTCTGTGCGCTGCTCCCTGGGACTTACTGCCCTTACTACTACCTCACTGCAAGACAACTGTGTCTGATCGTCATCGTCCTCCTCACCCACAGAAAGTTGTTGAGACAGTTGGCGGAAGTCCCCAGCCTCTTCCCCCGGACCCCGGGAACTTTCGAATGGTTGGGCATCAGTGACGATAAACTCCTCTGGTGGGAGAGGAACCGCTGCTGCCCAATCTAAGCAGGGGCCCGAGAACAGTTCCTGGGAGTGTTCCCGCTCCTGAGCAGGTGTCATTGTAGTGGACTGAGGAGGCTGGGAGGAAGGAGGAGCAGCAGACAGAGGATTCGGATTGGCAGCAGTGGACGGCGCAGAACTGCGGGTAGACGATAGGTTGCTCGAAGCACTTTCTGCCATCCAGGACAGGACCTGCTCACACTGCTCATTTTCTAATAACCGTCTCCCGCGTGGACCCATTAATTGGGCGATGAATGTGGGGACGCCAGAAACGTGCCTCTCTCCTAATCGCGCAGCAGACAGCTGCGACACACCTGGATCAGGAGCTTGGCCTGTGCCCACACCCTCACTTGGCCCTCCGCGTCCTCGGCCACGTCCACGTCCACGTCCTCTAGGCTTACCCCTACCCCTCAGCATGCTGTATTACCAGTGATTAGATTTCCCAGGCAGGAAATAAATTGGCGCAAGACTGCAGGCCAAATATAATTTTTGCCCTTTTTGGAAAACGAAAGGCCCCACTGCCTCTAGTGAATGAATTATCTAAGTTTAATAACTGTGCTGTGTCCCTGCTTATGTGTCACAGAACGTGAGGGTAGCAGAGTTATTATAACTCTTGGAGAGCAGGTATTTTTTTTCCCAATTAAGGAAAGCAAATGGCGAACCCAGCAGTAAAGCGTAGCTGGGTGCGTATGATTTAGCAATGTTTTTCACGCAGCTCACACGTCTACACAGGCGTAAGGACGGACACAGGCTGGACAAATAGATTTGTTTTCAGTTTTTTCCCACCAACAGGCAGCACTGCGTATATTCAATGAACCTGCGAAGTTTAATAACTGCGCTGTGTCCCTGCTTATGTGTCACAGAACGTGAGGGTAGCAGAGTTATTATAACTCTTGGAGAGCAGGTATTTTTTTTTCCCAATTAAGGAAAGCAAATGGCGAACCCAGCAGTAAAGCGTAGCTGGCTGCGTATGATTTAGCAATGTTTTTCACGCAGCTCACACGTCTACACAGGCGTAAGGACGGACACAGGCTGGACAAATAGATTTGTTTTCAGTTTTTTCCCACCAACAGGCAGCACTGCGTATATTCAATGAACCTGCGAAGTTTAATAACTGCGCTGTGTCCCTGCTTATGTGTCACAGAACGTGAGGGTAGCAGAGTTATTATAACTCTTGGAGAGCAGGTATTTTTTTTCCCAATTAAGGAAAGCAAATGGCGAACCCAGCAGTAAAGCGTAGCTGGGTGCGTATGATTTAGCAATGTTTTTCACGCAGCTCACACGTCTACACAGGCGTAAGGACGGACACAGGCTGGACAAATAGATTTGTTTTCAGTTTTTTCCCACCAACAGGCAGCACTGCGTATATTCAATGAACCTGCGAAGTTTAATAACTGCGCTGTGTCCCTGCTTATGTGTCACAGAACGTGAGGGTAGCAGAGTTATTATAACTCTTGGAGAGCAGGTATTTTTTTTTCCCAATTAAGGAAAGCAAATGGCGAACCCAGCAGTAAAGCGTAGCTGGCTGCGTATGATTTAGCAATGTTTTTCACGCAGCTCACACGTCTACACAGGCGTAAGGACGGACACAGGCTGGACAAATAGATTTCTTTTCAGTTTTTTCCCACCAACAGGCAGCACTGCGTATATTCTATGAATAATAACTGTGTTGTGGCCCTGCCTATACAATTCTTTCCCTGCAGTATCAATGGAGGGTGCAATGCTCTGCAGAGGCGATTTTGAGAAGCCCAAAAAAAATGCAGCACAGCCAACAGCAGCCTGGACAGTACTGCACACGGATAAATATGGCCCTAGAAAGGACCGTTGAGGTTCTTGAAGGCTACACTCACTCCTAACACTCTCCCTGCCTATGCAGCACTTCTGTCCCTAATGCCAGGTGCAACGGTCTGCAGAGGCGATTTTGAGAAAAAAAAAAAAATCCCACTGCTAACAGCAGCCAACACACAGCTATCAGTGGCCCTAATAAGGACCTTTGGGGGGTCTTGAAGCCTACACTAACTACCAATTCTTTCCCTACAGCAGCTCCGGTATAAACAGCACTGTCCCTCATCTAACTCACACCGCATCTGAGGCGAGCCGCGGGAGGGGCCGACTTTTATATTAGGCGAACACCTGATCTCGCCAGCCACTCACAGCAGGGGGGTGGTATAGGGCTTAAACGTTGCAGGGGGAAGTTGTAATGCCTTCCCTGTCTTTCAATTGGCCAGAAAAGCGCGCTAACGTCTCAGGGAAGGAAGTGAAAGTAACCAGAACACCGCATGGTGTTCGTCACGAATAACGAACATCCCGAACACCCTAATATTCGCACGAATATCAAGCTCGGACGAACGCGTTCGCTCATCTCTAGTTGAGAGCTAACGGCAGTATCCAGGGGTCGAGATTGGTCAGATGGAACACAAGGTTGCGCTGTACGCAGACCACCTCCTGATATACGTCACTAATCGCAGATTAGCACTTCCGTGTATTCTAAAAGAACTTGAGACATTTGGTAAACTGTCTAACTTTAAAGTTAACTTAAAGGGGTTGTCCCGCGCCGAAACGTTTTTTGTTTTTTTTTCATAGACCCCCCATTCAGCGCGGGACAAACCCAAGGGATGTGATAAAAAAAAATAATAATTTTACTTACCCGAATCCCGTCTCTGCAGCTTCTTTCTTCTTTGCAGCCAAGATGGCTGCCGGGATCTTCACCCACGATGCACCGCGGGTCTTCTCCCATGGTGCACCGTGGGCTCTGTGCGGTCCATTGCCGATTTCAGCCTCCTGATTGGCTGGAATCGGCACACGTGATGGGGCGGAGCTACGCGATGATGCGTAGAAGGGGCGGAGCCAGAACGCCGCTCGTGCCGAGACCGAAGAGAAGGGAGAAGACCCTTCTGCGCAAGCGCGTCTAATCGGGAGATTAGACGCTGAAATTAGACGTCACCATGGCGACGGGGACGCCAGCAACGGAGCAGGTAAGTGAATAACTTCTGTATGGCTCATATTTAATGCACGATGTACATTACAAAGTGCATTAATATGGCCATACAGAAGTGTACAACCCCACCTGCTGCCGCGGGACAACCCCTTTAAATCCGAGATACTTAATGTGACACTACCTAGGACGGAAGGAGAGTCTCTACAGCTAGCGTTTCCTTTCCTCTGGAAGGAAGATGAGATCAAATACCTAGGGACTGTGATCACGGCAAACATTGATGATCTCTTTGAGAGAAATTATAAGCCGCTGTTAACTGCCCTCATGGCAGATCTTGTCAGGTGGAAGACCCTCCCGCTGTCATGGTTCTGAAGGATAAACACAATTAAAATGAACTCGCTACCTAAATTCCCCTACATTTTCCAAACGGTGTCCATAAAACTAACGGGAACGTTCCTATCTTAGATCAGAAGGTCAGTATTGAGGTTCAGATGGGGAGGTCGTAGACCGAGGCGGGATTGGAGAGCCCTTACTGGCTCCAAGGAGAAAGGTGAAATGGGTGTCCCAAATTTTCTCCTTTCCTAGATTATTTATTGGGAGCATAAATTGGTCTGCCATCAAATCAGGGCTGATATCCACTCCGAGCCCTCTGACTTCTCTTGTGGGCAATCCAGATACACTGACCTTTTTTCAGGGTACCCCTTTGACAGCAAGGATTGCAGACTTGGTTCCCCAGGTCTGCGATGTTATGATAGGTAGTAGGATAGAGACATTACAGGAGATTCTAGATTGGGGAGACCCCCCAACTGGAGCGTGGTATCAATACCTGCAACTATGTCACTATGTGAGATCACTTGGTAATATGCAGCACTTAGGGAAATCGGTAAGTGCTTTTAAGAAGACCTGTTTGTCGATTCCTGATACACCACTAATAATTTCCCTCTTATACAGATCACTTTTAGAGACTGAGATAGCATAGGAAGGTAGGGCACTTGTGCTGGCCTAGGAGCGGGAGTTGGGCTCCAGCTTCTCGGGGGAGTTATGGAAAAAGGCTTACATCATGATCCCTAAAATGAACATATCCAGCAGGATGCAGAAACTTAATTACAAAATCCTGACAGGGTGGTACAGGACGCCCGTGGGGTTGGTTGGAGTCTACCCCTAGTATCTGGATCTGTGCTGAAGGTGCCTCAGCGAGCGGGGGACCTTGCTCCACTTCTGGTGGCACTAATTTAGCCACTTTGGCAGGAGATGTGAGCGCTGTATATGGCGGTCAGTAAAAATACTATAAACCTCACTCTTAAAATTGCTTTGTTGTCCATGATCCCAGGCTCATTGTCTCACATAAAAGGCTCCTTGTTATGATTCTTTCTATTAGCCATGAGGCAAATCATCCCTAGAAAATGGAAGTCTACGGCACCTCTGTGGAGACTGATGTGGCTGGAGGCTCTAGAAAACCTAAAATATATGGAGGAGCTGTGTGCCAGGGATGAGATGCGATTCACCAAATGTTGCTCAATATGTGTGGAGTGGTTACAGTTCCGTTCCTCTCTGGAGCTGAACACCTGGTTAGTTAATAGGGCTCTTTTACCCTGAGGTGGCATGATCTGTCCCGTATTATCTGAACCGTATTATCTGAACCAAGATGCTGTCAAACCAGTGTGCTTATACTAGATCCCAGATCTAGCTGGACAGACTCCCCCCCCCACCCCCACCCCACCACCACCACCACCTTTTCTCTTTTCTTTCTGTCGGTTTTAGTCATTTCTTTCTTCCTTTTTCATTTTCTCCAGACTGTTGAACCTTAAGGAAAAAGCTGCGCTGGAGATAATCATATAATTA
The DNA here is from genome assembly GCF_035609145.1 of Eleutherodactylus coqui. NCBI lineage: Eukaryota > Metazoa > Chordata > Amphibia > Anura > Eleutherodactylidae > Eleutherodactylus > Eleutherodactylus coqui. Next base: position 30,649,409 of record NC_089848.1, on the reverse strand, counting down.
CTGTATAAGATGTAATTTAGTCAGTAAGGAGGACAGAAACAGGATAATGCTGATATTCCTTTATTGCCATCATGGGTCTATTCTGTTGATTTGCTGTTCATAATGCAGTAAATAAAAAACTTTTGAACCATAAAATTGGAACAGGGCGGACTACTTAGATCGCCGATCAATGCCTATCAATGCACTGAGCAGCGGCTTCCAGAGCTAACACTGGGGGAATGACGAGAGAGGTAAGTATAAGATCCCAGGACTCAGTGGGCCACCTACTGTCAGCCCATGAGCTTAGCTGATAGGGCTAAAAGAAGGTGACAGAGTCTCTTCTCATCAGTCAAAGGCTTAAACTGCACACAATTTAAACATGAGGTTCCCTAAAGCTAGAGGTTTTGCAAGCATATTAACTACTAAATGGCTGGCAAACATTTGAAGTATAATAGTCCTTTCTTAAATACACATCAATGCATTCATTGTGAAGAAGTGAGAAAGTTTGGTGTCTGAGCACTAAAAGCTATACTCTCGGGGCTGTGCGTGTTTTTTTAATCAGGCATATATGTATCCATTATTTACAGTCTGATTATGTAAAGCATACACACATTTGTGTCTGGAAGGCACCACAAAGAACATGCTTTCAAGCTTTTGCATATTTTACTTTCATCATCTGCCGTCACTTTAATGGAAGCTGAATGGTTCTGTTGATGCAACATATCCTCAAACTGGCACTGCAAGTAACACCTTGAGCCAGTTACACATCAGTGCCAACCGGGAAATGATCTTTGCCATTAAATCTGAATGGAGCTGTTGGATGCAGGTATGTTATATTAGGGCGGACCTACATGGGCCAATACAGGTAATCTGACCTGAAGGAGGGGTGCAGCCTCGAACAGCTTTCAACTCTTTTACATTATGCAAATTAAATAGAAGCTAATGTTTCCAGACAAGGCAAGGAGAAGTGAGGTGCATTTACAACCGCCATTACATTCCTATTTGCATATGAGCTATAATATGATGGGAACAATTTCAGATTACAAGGGTAGAATTATTGAAGTCGAACCTCCTTTGTCCTTAGCTAACCTTCAAGTTGTAAGTACAGAAAACCAGTCCATGTATGGCTTATATTAAATAGGACTCCTCTTTGTTGCATACATTTACAGTTAACAAGTATAAATGTCTTGAAATGAAGGGTAATTGTGCCTAAAAAATGTATAATTTCAATAAAAATTATTTAGAAAAATGGAAAAAAAATTGACACTTGATTAGAAAAGTCACATATTTTACTGCAAAATGAAACATCCAGTTTGCAACTTTTTTGGCGCAATTTAGGGCACCTGCACATGAACGGGTCGGATTCTGCATGTGGGAGCCCGCTGCATAATCTGTACTGCGGATTGTCATAGCGAACCGCCATCGGACATGCGCAGTACAGATTTTTTTCTTAAACTCCAGCCTTTCCCGTGTCATCGCTAGGAGATATTCCTGATGTCATTATTTGTCTTTTACTAGGGCTTCTTCCCACGAATATATTTGTCATCAGTATTTTGTGAGCCAAAGCCAAGAGTGGAGCGTACGGAGGGAAAGTATGATGCAAAGATTTACATTTCTTGCGTATTTTGGACCCGCTTCTGGTTCGGGCTCAAAAAATACAAATTCATTCGTGTGAAGAAGCCCTTATATTTACATTATTTCCCCGCCAGCATCTGCTTACTATTAGTACATATGGTACATATCACCACCACTTTGGTTGGATGAAACAGTTTGCAAAGACATTGAAGAGGAATGGAAGGTGTTTCGGATATATGTAGAAACTTTCCTGCGATGAGCATAGAGAAGCTAAAAGCGGGTAAATTAGATGGACCGCAAATCCGGGAACTCGTGGAAGATCGACCTTTCCAACATTCAGTGGACAACTTTGAGGCGCACACATAGTCGTTGTGCTGTATGGTTATAAAGCATTTTCTTAAAAACTATAAGGCCGCTAACTCCGGTGAACTTGTGGAGAGTATGCTCACTTCTGTTCCTGAACACTTGGGTGTAACATGAGCATCAGATCGCAGGACCTGCAATTATTGTGGATGGATTTCCTGATGGACCTGGTGATGGTTTTGGTGATGTAAGTGATGAACAGGGGGAATGATCTCTCCAGGAAATAAGGACCGTGGAAGAACAGGACTGTGGAAGATGGAATACATGGAAGAACAGGACTGCAGATGATGGGATACATGGAAGAACAGAACTGCAGACAATGGAATACACATATGATGGCAGACTAATGGTGAAACATCAGCACGTGTGTCCAGGAATATCTCATCACAGGAAATCACAGAAATGTAGTTTTGTGTTCTCGGCTTCTTGGGATGTATCTTTGTACTTTCAGCTTTTAATTGGCAGTCATTACATGTATAATACAACATGTGTACATGGATACATTTATATGGACTTATCCTGATAGGCAGACTTGATGGAGAAAAACTAATGTCATTTTCAGAATCGATGACCCCAAAATACCACGAAAAAATGCTAACATCTCAGCCACCACCAAGGGTGTTGCCTAATGTAATCATTCAGTGTAAACACAACCAATCGTTCAGTCTTTTTCATTCACTTATACGTTGAGTGTAACCATTTGAATGATTTCTTATTTGAACGAGCCAACGATCTATAAACAGGCTACATGAGCAATTGAGCAAAGTCTTTGTTCGCTCATTCGCTTGTTCATATGTAAATCGTTTGGTGTAAACAGTCTCTAACCAATTTGAGAAGAACAGATCTGTCATTAACCAGGCTTTCTATGCATTCATTTAATGAGCAAATCACCTGTGAAGTCCACTCTTGCAATACAGTTTTTTTATTTGAATTGTTTTTTTTACCAATTAACTCTTGGCAAAGTCATTTCCACAGAGGTTCGCTTCTGTTTCCTCCCTGCACTGTGATGTTTATTCAATATGCTCAGTAGAAGTCATGAGCAGTACAAGTGTTTGGGTGTTTTTACTTTAGTTACATTATGTTTGTTTATCATTGGGACTTACATAACAAACACATCAGACTTATTAGTAATCAATGCAGAAATTCAGGTCATTCCAAAGTGTTCACTTTGTGTATTGGAGCTGTGATGCTGCTCTATCTGCCGGACACATTGATATTTGTGTTCTAAGTTTTATTCATAAGCTTGGAAATATACATTTTTTTAAAACCTACAAATAAATTCATGCCTCACCTCATTTTAAGCTAAGCTTTCTTGGACAATGCTGAATAATTGGCGGGGTTTGTTGGATAATGTTGTGTATCAGAATACCAGCATACAAAACACCTTGCCAAAACCTTTCAAGCGTTCACATTGTCTTCTGCTCCAAACTTCTGTGTTTCACATGTTGAGTCAGAGATATATATTTTTTACTAAAAAGAGGCAAACAAATATGTGTGCATTGCTTTTAATGAAATCACAGGGGAGATGTGTTCTGTCTCCATCTTGAGGGACCCGGTATGAATGCTAAATACTGGATTACTGTACAGCGCAGCTGTTTGTATCATGTCATACTTCGCTCGTATGTATTAAGAAGGGACACATTGTCTTATAGCTGCGCCGAGGGATATTAACATTCAACAATCTCTATTATTGATTGCAAGTAATTCTAATAATGACAATAAATTATGGTTTCATTGGATGAATTATTGGATTGTGTTTAAATGTTGACATTTAATGATAATAGTAGGAAAATGATACAAATACATTGTTAATAATAGGAAAATATGAGAACAAATGGGAATATTAGCAGAGTCGTGTGTTCCAGTAAGAATTATATAATTTTAATATGCTTCAGTTTTAATAATATTCAATACCTGAACAATATTTTAACTGCATAATGACATATAAAAGCATCATCGATTTCATTACTATCAGTTTTCCAAGGAAAAGGGCTGCTTGCAGGACTTTTCCATCCAGTGAAATGCCAGGCAGCTGAGCGGAAACCAAATGGACTCCATTATAGTCAATGGGGTTTGTTCAGCGCTGTTCAGCTCAGTCATAAGACGGATCCATTCCACCATGGGATTCCCCTTACCTGCTCCGTTTGGACCCTCAATGGAGATGTGAAAGCAGCCTTACATATACCTTTCTTGTGGTAGGATGGACCCACCATTGCTGTCAGAACAGCCTGAATTATCTTTGAGCTTCATTCAACAAGGTGCTTAATATTTTGCACTATGTTGATATGATAGGATTGCTGATTTGGTGGCTGTACATTCCTGTTTCATCCATGCATGATACAGCAGAGATTCCTCAGGTAATGTTTCACCAATATCCATCAGTCCAGTTTTGATAATCACGCGCCTGCTGTAGCCTGTTTCTTGTTTTCAGCTTGCAGAAGTTCTACATGATGTGGCTTTCTGCTGATGCTGCTCATCCACTTCAAGATTCGACAAGCAGTGATGCTTCTCTACATGCTACTGTGATGGCCAAGCGCAGGCCCTAGCGGGGAGACAGCAGGGAGCACAATGGTTGTCAATGGTGGCTCTACTGTCCCTCCCTGAAATGTCCAGATGCAGCCTGGCCCGGTTGCATACAGTGGCAAAACAACAATGGTAGCAACAAATAATACAGTTTTAATGTTATCGTGAGGCCAGTACCTCTTAAATGAAGTGTTCTGGTAATGATGAAATGAAGAGTCCAAACCAAACTTGAAAGTAAGCAAAAGGTATAGAGTTTACTCCACACTTGCTACATTAATACAGGTCACACTTTGCAGAATTCGTAGTTAGCATTTAGTTCAAACAGTTTTCACTTGAGCAGAAATACAAATCTTTATTCCGTAATTTTTTCCTTTACTTGGGAAAATCCAGTCCACCAGTCTATGTTATCTGGAAGATTCTTCTAGACGCGTATTTGCGGATGAATGAAGGGGATCAGGCTGACTTTTTTAGCTAGATTCACGCTTTGTAATAGCCTCTATCCTCTTGGTTCCAAAGGGTCTGCCCTGTCTAGGCTTCCTCTCTCTATGTCGTGTCTTACCGATGCTGGATTGGAGCCGCAGGTGTCGTAGCTGAGGCAGTCACTAAGGAGTATACAGAATAGCTGGGAGTTGTTATTGGGAATTCATGGTATGCAGTACAAATAGGATGAGATAGAAGCATAGTCAATGGAAGCCAAAGGTCAGCAGCAGTAGGTATCGGTATGCTTGTAGAGGAGCCAGAGGGAGAGTAGCTTGATCAAGGTCATGGAAAAATATAATCACACACTGAAGGAGTGGCAAGGCTAGGGTTATATAGGAAGTGCAATCAGGAAAAGGGCCAGGGTCAGGACCAGGGGGCAGGAAGTAGGTAACTGAGAAATACAGAACAAGACTAGGTTTCAGCAAAGAAACTACCCAAGTTCTGGATAGCCTAGCGGAGAGAACTGCCAACTGGGACACAAGAGGTAGTGGGTTTGAGCCCTGACAGTAGCCCCCCTCTTTGAGAATGGCCTCTGGACATTCCAGGTGTCGGTTTACTAGGTATCTCCTGTGAGCCTCAGAGCATGCACATTTTTCTCTGGCTCCCAGAAGTTCTCCTCTGGCCCATACCCTTGCCAGTTCACAAGGTACTGTATTTTACCTCTCTGACGTCTGGAGTCTGGAGCCTAGAATCTTCTCTACCACAAACTCATCCTGGCCCTGAATGTTCACCGAAAGGGGATGCGATTGATGTCTTCCTACAAAAGTATTTTCATGAAATGGCTTTAGTAGGGAAATGTGAAAGACAGGGTAAATCCCCAGGCTGCCCAGGAGCTTCAGTCAGAATGCCTCCTGGCTGACCCTGGAAGAGGGTACAAGCGCCTTCAGGTTCTTGGAGGCTAACCACACCTTCTTTCCAACCTGGAAGGTAGGCGCTGCTTGGCGATGATGGTTGGATGCCTTCTTATAGGTATTCTTGGCTTCCTGTAAGGTTTCTTTTAGTTGCTTCTGCATTTCTGCTAACGCTGTCAGTCTATGGTTAACCGTTGGGACCGGATTGTTGATAGGGAGGCCAGGAATAAAGACAGGATGTGTAACATAGTTAGAATAGAACTGGCTCTGGCCAGTTGAACTATGTTGAGCATTGTTATAGCTGAACTCTGCTGTTGACAAATAATCCACCAAGTCATGCTGAAGAGGGGAAGATAAAGCAGTGGAGATATTGCTCTAGAGTCTTATTTGTTCTTTCCGCCTGGCTGTTAGACTGCCAATGAAAGGCAGAGGGGAGATTTATGGTAATACCCAGAGCCGTGCAGAATTGTCCCCAGAACTTTGAAGTGAACTGGACCCCCTGTCAGAGACCACATCATCCGGAATTCCATGTAACTGGAAAACTTCCCGGATCATCAACTCCACAGTGTGCTCGGTGGTGGGAATATTCTCTATGGGGGTGAAGTAGGCCATCCTTATAAGTCAAACAACGACCACAAGGACAGTAGTCATCTGTTTTGATCCCCAGGGTCTGGATGGGACTGGAATGTGCTGTAGCAACCCCAGAGGGTGGGCTCGTGGCATCTTGTTCCGAGCACATACCTCCCAAGAGATGACATACCTCTTCACATCCCTCCTCCAGTTAGGCCACCAGAAGGAATGAAGTAGAAGTTCTGAAGTCTTTGTGACCCCCAGGTAACCGGCCTGCTTGGAATCGTGGACTAAATTAAGAACTTCAAGTCGACCAGCCTTGGGAACAAACAGTTGGTATTCTCGCCTCCAAAACCCTTCTGTAAAGGAAAGCTTCATATCCTTAGAAGGATGAGTCAAGAACGAGTCCTTTTCTTATCCTCCCTTGAGCTTTGTTAGGAGGTCTTCAGAGTGTAAGATGCCCCAAAAAATTTGGGGGGGACAGAATTGTGTTGTCTGTATTTGCATTGTCAAGGATATGTGACTCTACACATATCCTTGACAATGCATCTGCCTTGCCATTTTGGGAAGTATGACTGGATCATCTCTGGATGATGGGCTCCTTCCAAGAGGTGTCTCCACTTGGTAAAAGCTACTTTGATTGCCAGAAGCTCCTTGTTCCCAACATCGTTGTTTTTCTCCGTGGGTGATAATGTGTAGGATAGAAATGTACAACGGTATAGTTGCATCTTATCTCCCATTCGCTGTGACTGATTTGCTCCCACCGTGGAATAGGAGGTGTCTACCTCCACGACAAAGGGCAACTCTGGGTTTGGTGGATCAATATTGGTGCTGAAGTAAATAGAGTCTTCAGTTTCTCAAAAGCGGTTTGTGCCTCTGGAACCAGGAAAACATGTGCGCTTTCTTTGTGAGGGAGCTGATGGGAAAGATGACTTTTGAGAAGTGCTTGATAAATTTGATGTAGAAATTTGCAAAACCAATCAGGCGCTGTACTTCCTTTAAATTTTTTGGAACCAGATTATATGCTCCTCTGAGGTCTAGTTTAGGAAAGACCTTGGCTGCCCGAAGCCTCTCCAGCAGTTCTGGAATTAATGAGAGAGGATAGCGATTCTTAATAGTAATCTTGTTTAGCTCCACGGCCAAAGAGTAGAGTCCTTCTTTTTAACAAAGAAAATAGGTGCTCCTGCCAGGGAGGAAGATGGCCGGATGACGCCCTTCTTTAGATCCTCATCTAAAGGTTCCCGAAGGGACCCTAATTCTGGTTCTGCGAGGTTGTAGATATGCCCAAATGGAATAGAAGGTCCAAGGAGCAGCTCAATGGGAGAATCATATGGCCGATGAGGTGGCAGCTGGTCAGCTTTCTCCTTGCTGCAGACATCCTTGAACATCTGGTAATGAACCGGTAACTTCCCAAAGTCCTGTTGATCATCCGCAGGGTCTTGCACTGGTTCAGGAGTGGATGGTGCTACCTGGAAATTCTCTTTACAAAATTCTGAAGAAAAAGCAATGGTCCTTGATTCCCAGTTGATACAGGAATTGTGGGTAGAGAACTAAGAGATCCCAAGAATCACTGGAAATTTAGGGGATGAGATGAGCTAGAAGCTGATTGTTTCTTGATGGTCTGGTTTCATGCGGAGCTCCAGTTCAACTGTCTCCTGTGTGACAGGTCCTGAGGACAAGGGTAACTCAGCCACGGTTTCTATTTCAATTTGTATGGGTTTAAGTCTGGTGGCAATGTATTTGTCAAGAGCAAATTGTCATCTGATCTCCCATGAAGATCTCCAGTGGCAGAACAAAATGGTGGAGTGGGGGAAGGGTCTTCACATCATCTTGAAGTGTGAAGGGGAGATTGGTTGTGGCCTTGATGTTGGCTAGGGTGAGAGTCCTTTGGAACTTGTTTGGCCAGTTTAAAGCATAATGTCCCGAGTTTCATCATGTGCTATCTGTTGTGGAAAAGCAATGGGTTTTACCTGCAGATTTCATCCGTTGGAATGCGATGAGTGGAATACATGTGAAAATCTGCACCAAAGTCATATCAAGATTTCATTGTGGACTTTGTTGTGGATTTTATCTATGATGCCTGCACATACCCTTAGCTCGGCTTCACATGAGCGTAAGCATATTTGCACATGTATGAGTGCTGCATTTTTGCGGAACGAACATTGCTTTTTTGCGCATTTTACTGTACTTCGTAATTGTGTGCACCAAAGAAAAAAAAAGACACAGATGCTCCCAGCCTTTGAAATGGCTAATTAGTCTAATGAGTTCAAAATATGTTCTTTTTCTTGTTCCACGGATCTCCCAGCGTATTGCGTGTGTATTTGCACATCCCATTGACCTCTATAGGGACTTTTGGTGCACAAGAAAATAGAGCATGCTGCGCTTTTTTTGTGTGTGACGAAAATATGCAAGAAAATGCGCCCCTCTGAGCGAACCCATTGAATTCTATGAGTGTTTTTTTGAAAAGCCATAAAATAGTATTTATACCAAACAGGGAATAGAATAAAAAATCCCCCTCAAATGACTGCATGACTTGTCCACCCCCCCCCCCCCCCCCCCCCGAAAAAGAATAAAAAGTAATTGATAAGGAACCATAACTGGTCAGCAGAAGACCTGAGGGCGGCGTCACACAAAGTTATCTGCAGCATTTTTTTAGGCAGTTTCTTGAGCCAACGCCAGAAGTAGATCCAGCAGAAAGAATTATAAGTCCTTCCTTTACATTCCCAATGCCTTTGAATCCACTTCTGGCTTTGGCTCAATAAATTACATTACTGCCACAAAAACCGCCCTGAGCTTCCTTCAGACAGTATTTTACTGGTGGTTTTTGGCTAAACACAAACATCAGCGAAGTCACGAGCATTATTGAATGATGCTTGTATTTTTTCTTTAGTGTTTTTTTCCTATAGAGAAGCCTATGGAAAAATGCCAGAAAAAAACACCAGAGCAAGCTGCGATTTACGAACAACATTATGGACCCCAAAGCAAGCAGTAAGGCCCCTTTCACATGACCGTACGTGTTTTTGCTTTCACTAGTCGCACCGTAAAATCGCATAGGTGAAGAATAGCCGCAAGCAAGTCCCAATCTTAATTAGCGTTTTCTTGGCCATTCACACGGGCAGCTGCTGTGTATCCGCAAAAAAATACGCTGCAGCGCGGAAATCCTTGGAATGACTGCTAATGCTTAAAAAGAGGCAGCTGTCTACTTTTCCGAGTGCCAGGCACAACTAAAGGATCGCTTTCCTTTTCAGCTTCCATGGAAGTCTATGGGAGCTTCCAGCATATCTCAGCAAAAGATAGGGCAAGACCTATCTTTTGACGCAGCGTAAAAAGTTGGCAACCAGAAACGGTCACCGATGTGATATTTATCCCAGCGTGAATTTTTTACGTGGCCAAAAATCGTTCATCTGAATGAATACATTGGAATCCAATGCTTCAGATGGTCGTGAATTCGGCTAAATAGCTGCATATATACGGTCATGTGAAAAAAGACTAAAAGTGAGGAAAAATGTCACTACAAAAACTCACTGCTTTTAGGGCATTTCATATTTTGCTGTTGACAATGGTAGAAAGTTGGATAGCGTGCAGTGAAGTAGGACCGCAACAATCCAGAAGGATTTACTGCAAGAATTTCAGATGAACTCAGCACAAAAAAACAACATTTCAGGCTAAGGGCTCAGTCACGCGGACGCATCGGCGCCCGTGTTACTGCAGCCAGCAGACGTACGTACGTAAAGACGGCCGTCTCTCTGCAGCGCCGGGAGGAAGAACATGTGACCGGCTCCATTGCCGGTCATGTGTTCTATGATCAGCGCTGGAGAGAGACGGCCGTCTTCAGGTACGGCTGTCTTCTAACTGTCAGTCCCATGGGCGCATCGGCGCCGGTGTACGGGTGCCGATGCGCCCATGTGACTGAGCCCTAAGGGCGGATTGTAGGTGCAACTATGCACGCTGGCATGGAGCGGAGTTGCGCCTGCAAGATTGGAATTTTTTTCCCCTTTGCCAGCTTTTCAAACTCAATGCCAGAGCTCAGAAGTGTAAAAAAAAATGCGGGAAGATAGGTGCCGCTGGATCTTCCTTGTACGATGTATTCACTACGTGCCGGAAAGACAGGGCGCGTCCTATGTTTTCTGCACCGTACAATTACAGGACAAGAATCCTGCTAGTGAAAACGAAACAACTGAAATCCTATTGAAATCAGTGGTTTAGTTTTGTCCTGTTATATGGCCGTGAATCCGCCACGACTCCTGAGACCGCTACATTTATGCCGCAACCTACCGTTCCTTCTCTCCATTTTTGCTTGACAAATGGCGTTCGCCTGAAATATCTCTTTTTTTGTACTGTGTTCATCAGGAATTATCTCCATAAATCCTTTTAGATTGTTGCAATTCTACCTATCCGCCCGTGTTTCAGGACGGGAAGATGGCCGCACCGCGTGTGGACGACTCTCTGCATGACCAGCTCCATTGCCGACCATGTGTTCTTTCTTCCGGTGGTGCGGAGAGTCATCCGCATCTGCAGTGCAGCGGTCTTAATCGTGCAGAAACACGGGCGGATCGGAGTGACTGAGCCCTCAATGTGTACAACTTCCTGCAATTGTCTACTATTGGAACCAATGAGGGTGTGGCTTTTGGACCCTGCACTACGCCCGGATGGGGAGGTGCTGCCACTCCTACTATTGTATCTTACTGTTGGCCTACAACAAATATCTGGATGAAGGATGTTTTGCCTAAACAAATTTCACTGCATCAAAATGGCAAAAAAGTGTCATTTTTGCAAAAACATCTGTGTGCGAAACAGATATTGTAGAACTATGGTGGTGGGAAAATAAAAAAGGCTACGGGGCTCAAAATGATAATACAAATGCTAAAATAGGCTGGAGGGGTTAATACTAAATCCAACTTTCTCATAATACTAATAATCATCAGCAGCAGCAGGTCTTGAGTAAAATCCATTAGGAGCTGCCATGCTGACACATCGATATTCACAGATTTTACACCCACCAATTATTAAGCCCGGCTGCATCTGATCTTTCATCTTCGGAGTGGTGATGTTAGTGGTTCGTCAATGGAGATTTATTACTGGAGTGAAAATGTTTCAAGGCTTGCAGCGGCACATATCCATCCACCAGAGCACAACACTTAATCCTCCTTTAAAGCTTCTTGAATTTGTTTTCCGATATTTCATAGTGGTTTTGGCTATCCAATCTGGCGCATGTCGTACACATGGAGCCCGCTAAGCAAAGTCAACCTTTGTCTGTTGAAAATGTAACACACTAAAGTGTGACTTTTGGGTTTGTTCATGACTTGTACTATTTTATTATATAAGTCCATGGTATTAGTACAGTATTTATATAAACAGCAAGACATTTCTAACTATACAGACAAGTGCACTTGGGCTCGGTTACCACACTTTGCTGGCTAAACTTCTTACTTACTCAGTAAAATAAGAATATTTAACCTCAGGTGCCCCCAACTAGGGAGATTATTGGTCTTTTGGTCCATTGGAGCCTCTTCTCTATCTACACAGCCCCTATTGGACAAACCATCAGGAGATTTGACCTCCAATACCACCAGTATGCTGACGACACCCAGCATACACCTCTTCCCGTGACATCTCTGCACCTTTACTCCAAAACATCACTGACTGTCTGTCCGCTGTCTCTAACACCATGTCCTCTCTCAACCTAAAACTAAACCTCTCTAAAACTAACCTACTGGTATTTCCACCCTCCACTAACCGACCTCCTCCTGACATCTCTATCTCAGTGTGTGGCGCCAACATAACTCCTAGACAACATGCCCGCTGCCTTGGGGTCATATTCGATTCTGACCTTTCTTTCCCCCCCTACATCCAATCTCTGGCTCGAACATGTCAGCTACACCTCAAGAACATCGCAATAATCAGCTCTTTTCTCACTGTAGATACGCTAAAAACGCTCACTGTTGCCTTCATCCACTCCTGCCTTGATTATTGCAACTCGCTGCTGATCGGCCTCCTCTGTACCAGACTCTACCCTCTCCAATCCATCCTGACTGCGGCAGCCAGGCTCATCTTCCTGTCCAGCCGCTACTCTGATGCCTCTGCCCTGTGCCGGTCACTGCACTGGCTGCCCGTTAAATACAGAATTCAATTTAAACTCCCTACCTTCACCCACAAAGCCCTCCACAGTGCAGCGCCACCCTATATCGCCTCCCTCATCTCAATCCATCAACCAGCCCGGGCTCTCCGCTCTGCTAACGAAACCAGATTGAGCGCCCCTTTAATTCGAACTTCTCATTCCCGCCTCCAAGACTTCTCCAGAGCAGCACCGGTCCTCTGGAACGCACTACCAAAGGCTACCCGAGCAATCCAGGACTTCAGGCGTGCTCTAAAAACACACCTCTGCAGGGAGGCATACCGCATTCCCTAAACAAACCCCTCTGTACTCCACCTGATAACATGCTCCCTGACCTACTGGCTGCAATCCCTGCTAACCATCATAAACCGCTCCTGCAGTCATACCGATTCTGCCGTCACACTGCTAAATGTCTGACCATTGTCTATGTGTATAGCATCCCTCACTCTCCACCCTGCCATACCGTGCACATCTCCAGCCCTTTACCTTCTGTATCACCCCATTACTTGTAGTATGTAAGCTCATTGGAGCAGGACCCTCACCCCTATTGTTTTCATCAACTGATTACTATGTAACCGTGGTTCTGTAATGTTTGTACTTTTGTCTTTCTGTATCCCCCGTCTATGTAAGCGCTGCGGAATATGATGGCGCTATACAAATAAAGATTATTATTATTACATATGTTAGGAGCTATTCTCATTTTACCTTATGTGGCAACTAGAGATGAGCGAGCGTACTCGTCCGAGCTTGATGCTCGTTCGAGCATTAGGGTGTTCGAGATGCTCGTTACTCGAGACGAGCACCACGCGGTGTTCGAGTCACTTCCATTTTCTTCCCAGAAAAGTTTGCGCCGTTTTCTGGCCAATAGAAACACAGGGAAGGCATTACAACTTCCTCCTGTGAAGTTCCAGCCTTATCCCATTCCCCTGCAGTGAGTGGCTGGGGAGATCAGGTGACACTCGAGTATAGAAACTGGGGCCGGCCGCGGCTCGCCACAGATGCACGCTGAGAGACATTAGAAAAGTGCTGTCTTGCTGTAGCTGCTATAGGGAGAGTGTTAGGCTGTTACATTCATCTTCAAGAACCCCAACGGTCGTTCTTAGGGCCACATCTGACCGTGTGCAGTACTGTTGAGGCTGCTTTTAGCAGTTTTGCACATTTTTTTTTTTTGTATATCGGGCGGGCAGAGCATTGCGTCCTCAGTCTGCAGTAATTTTACAGAGTATAGGGGCAGTACTGGTGAGGCAGGGACAGTGGGAAAGGTGAAAGATATATAGGCTATATACGCAGTGGGCTTTTTCAAAAAAATTGGGAAAAAAATCTTTGGGCTGCCTGTGACCGTGTTCAGTTTACTGCGTGTCTGCTGGGAGTAGTAGTCGCTCACTATTACCCAGCTAGGTGTTACTGCAGCCTTGCGCATAATTTTTTCTGGCTGCGCTGTGCTTTCAATAACCACAGTCATCCTCCAACAGGGAAATCCATATACAGGCTATATAGGCAGTGGGCTTTTTCCCAAAAATTGGAAAAAAATACTATATTTGGGCTGCCTGTGACCGTCTTCAGTTTACTGCGTGTGTGCTGGGGGTAGTAGTCGCTCATTATTACCCAACTAAGCCTGTGACCGTCTACAGTTTACTGCATGTCTGCTGGGGGTAGTAGTCACTCATTAATACCCTAGACTGCTACTACTACTGAAATGGAACTAATACTGTGCTCCCCCTATACTGCTGCTTTGGAATTGTTACTGGGGCCTGTCTTGACTGCTACTATTACTGAAATGGGCGGTTGGGCAGCATGTTACCCAGGAGAAGTGGCAGCGGAGTGTCATGCAGGCAGTGATTGTGCTTGGTTGGAGGTAGTGTGGTGCTTAGCTAAGGTGTGCCTTGCTAATGAGGGTTTTTCAGAAGTAAAAATTGTTGGGAGGGGGGGCCCACTCTTGCCGCTATTGTGGCTTAATAGTGGGACCTGGGAACTTGAGATGCAGCCCAACATGTAGCCCCTTGCCTGCCCTATCCTTTTCTGTGTCGTTCCCATCACTTCCTTGAATTTCCCAGATTTTCACAAATGAAAACCTTAGCGAGCATCGGCGATATACAAAAATGCTCGGGTCGCCCATTGACTTCAATGGGGTTCGTGACTCGAAACGAACCCTCGAGCATCGCGGGAAGTTCGACTCGAGTAACGAGCACCCGAGCATTTTGGTGCTCGCTCATCTCTAGTGGCAACATACAGATTGAAAGATAGCAATAATCAGCAAGCTCTGCCAAGCACCCGCTCCAATTGCTTCTCCATGGCGAGATCCAAATTAATGCAGCCTGTAGGAGAAACTAGGGATGTTTGAGAGGCCACTAAATATGCTGCACACACATCACTTCAATATAGACGGGAAGGTGGATGTGAGCGCCTTGAACTCTATGTGTCTCAATGGCATAGCAGAGTCCTAGCTTCGTAAACTTCAGCATGCTCTCGTAGGCTCTTTGTACAGGAAGCTCTTAGGCTCCTGCTTATAGGACCTCTTTCATGATCCTGTCACTTTTCCCACCCAGATTTTAAATATAGAACTTGAAAGAAATAAAGAAGACAAAGTGCAGGGTCACTAAAAAGATAGGAATAGTAGAAAAATTATGCACTCGCCTGATGGAGTGGGACTTGGCACACAACCACTAGAAGCACTCCTGGTACAGCTGCAGCCTGCTCCAATGCAAGTGCCGAACTGGCTGGACTGGCGAAGATACGAGGTTTTATTGGAAGAAGGAACGCGGGCCCAAAGGGTGTTGAAGATGAATTTAATGGCAACGCATTTCTGAGTCGTACTGACTCCTTTCTCAGGCCCATACGCAAATGGCGATAGAACAGAGATTAAAAAACGAAGTGAAGTGCCAGATAGTGATGTCATGAAGCCCATGATGCAAATCTAACCACGGCATTTGAATCAGCTTAATGTGCTGAAGGTTTAACCTTCCAGCTCCAGAACATAAGGGTACGTCATGGAGCGGTGGGGTACGTATGCAGAGAGGTCGCGGGACAGCTGACACCCGCCGGCAATAGCCGCTATCGGTCATCCGGCCGATCATGGCTATTAAACCTTTAAATGCCGCTGTCAATTCTGACAGCGGCATTTAAATCCCCCGAACTGTGTTCGGGGGTCCTGTACGCCCCCCCAGCGGTGAGGTCGGGGGAGCTGTGCAGGTGTCATAGCAGCTGGGGGCCTTCTGACAGGCCCCAGGGCTGCCTTAGCAGATTGCCTATCAAGCCAACCCCGTGGAGTGGCTTGGTAGACTGCCTGTCAAATACAGTATGGCGTAATACTATAGATTTACGTCATACTACAGGAGCGATCAAAGCATCGCTGGTTACAGTCCCCCAGGGGGACTTTAAAGTAAAGTAAAAAAAAAAGTTATTAAAGTTTAAATCACCCCCCTTTTGCCATATCTATTATTAAAAAATCTAAATCATAAAACAAAAAATATGTATTTGGTATTGCCACGTAAGTAAAAGTCTGATCTATCAAAGTTGTGCATTATTTTTCCCGCACGGTGAACGTCGTCCGAAAAAAAAAGAAAGAACGCTAGAAATGCACTTTTTTAGTTACCCTGTCTCCCAGAAAGAACGCAATAAAAAGCAATTAAAAAGTCATATGTATTCCAAATTGGTACTATCGGAAACTACAGGACATCCCGCAAAAAATGAGCTATACTGAAGTATAGCAATGTATTAAAAAATGAAAAAAGATCGTGATAGCCACAAATGGTGAGTAAGTGCTGCCTCTGATTGGCTGAGCGCTGTGACCAATCAGAGACCGCTCTCAGCTGTCATTCAATAGCTGACAGCTGCCTATGATTGGTCACAGTGCTCAGCCAATCAGAGGCAGCCCATTCAGCAGGCGGGGATTTTATATCCCCACCTGCTGAATACTACTGAAAGCAGTTCAGGAGAAGAGCTGGCTGTGACAGCTGTGGCAGAGGAGAATGATCTTTAGTATATGTTCTCAATGGGGTCGGCGCTGCTGCCGACCGATTGAGCGCACATACACAGGAACACCGATTTGCGCAGAACGCAGTTGCATGCATTCTGCGAATCCTTGTGTCCTATAATTTTCGCCGCATCCAATTAAAAAACGGACATGTGACCGATCCCATTGCAAAGCATTAGGTCTCTGTAGATGAGGATCGCAAACGCACCTGCAAATCATGTGAAAAAACGCCCGTGTGACTGAGCCCTCATCTTGCAAAAAAACCACAAACCTTACATATCACTGTTGACAAAAAAAGAAAAATGTAACGGGTCTTTGAATGCAGTAATATCAAAAAATACATTTTTTAAAAAAGAAGTGTGAAAAAGTTGCAAAAAAAAGCCAATATAAATGTGGTATTAACGTAATTGTAGCGGCCTGCAGAATCACTTTAAGATATTATTTATTCTGCACAGTGAACGCTGTTAAGAATAAAAATTGAAAGTATGCCTGAATCGCAGATTCTGTTAATCTTTCCTCTAGAAAAAATAGAACAAAGAGCAATCAAGATGTTACATGTTCCAAAAATTGAATACATGTAGACAAGAGTTCATTCCGCATAAACAAGCCCTTAAAGAGCTCCATCCATGAAAAAATAAAAATGCTATGGCTCTCGGAAGAAAAAAAAAAAGTTCATCTTAGTCCAAAATGGTACTAATAAAAACTACAGGTTGTCCACAAATAACAAGTGCTTCTACAGCTCTTACCATGAAAAACTAAAAATGTTCTGGGTCTTGTAATGTAATCTAGTTGGAACTCAGAGCTTCTAGTGTGCAAGAGCAGCAGCACATAAAAAAGTCTATAAACTCTGTGTCGCAGGAAAAGTGTGACCCGGAGGATGATGTTACCACATTATAGGTATTGTGTGACGCAGAGGATGATGTCATCACATTATAGGAATCGTGTGACCCAGAGGATGATGTTACCACATTATAGGAATCGTGTGACGCAGAGGATGATGTCATCACATTATAGGAATCGTGTGACCCAGAGGATGATGTTACCACATTATAGGAATCGTGTGACGCAGAGGATGATGTCATCACATTATAGGAATCGTGTGACCCGGAGGATGATGTTACCACATTATAGGTATCGTGTGACACAGAGGATGATGTCATCACATTATAGGAATCGTGTGACCCAGAGGATGATGTTATCACATTATAGGAATCGTGTGACCCGGAGGATGATGTCATCACATTATAGGAATCATGTGACCCAGAGGATGATGTTATCACATTATAGGAATCGTGTGACCCGGAGGATGATGTTATCACATTATAGGAATCGTGTGACCCGAGGATGATGTGATCACATTATAGGAATCGTGTGACCCGGAGGATGATGTCATCACATTATAGGAATCATGTGACCCGGAGGATGATGTTATCACATGATTTATTGTACACAATGAATGCTTTAAAAATTTAAATCCAAAACACAAAGGTCCAAATTTTTTTCCCAATCCCCCTAAAAAAATTAATAAAACTTCTACAATACTTTATATGTACCCAAAATAAGGTCATTAAAAAATACAACTTGTCCCACAAAAAAACAAATGGCTCTGTGGACTGAAAAATTAAAAACTTATGGCTCCAGGAATACGACGATGAAATAAACTCAAGAAATTGGTCGGTCATTAAGGTGCAAACAGGCTGATTCATAAGGGGTTAACTTACTAAAAAGCTATTGTTTTTCGATCTTAACACAATAAAACCCATAGTGTGATGCGTGCATCACATGGTAGCATACATCGGCCGGCCGTGAAAGCGCCGAGATATGCTCATGTGTACGGGTGCTGATGCGCCCGTGTGACTGAGCCCTTACTGCAGGAAGAAGACGGCCGTACTTCAAGACGGACGACTCCCCGCAGTGCTGAAGAAAGAATACATGACCGGCGATGAAGCTGGTCACATGTTCTTTCTCCCGGCGCTGCAGAGTAACGTCTGTCTTGAAGTGCGGCCGTCTCCTACCTGCAGTAACACGGGCACCGATGCGCCCGTGTGGCTAAGCCCTAAGGGTGACTCCACATGAGCGTTTTTTTGCGCGTGCTTACGTGAGCACAAAAACACGCTTCTATTAGAACCTATGCATTCCCTATGGTGTGTTTGCATGTCCGTGCTTTACAGGTGCGTGCCTGCAAAGATAGGACATGCGTGCACCATAGGGAATGCATGCATTGTTTTCAATGGAGCTGCAGCTTCTGCCGGCGGCTCCATTGAAGACAATGGTCTGCCAGCACCCCTGAATTGTTTTTCAGGAAAAGGCTTTACATATAAGCTCTTCCCTGAAAGACAAAAATTTTAGTGTAAAAAACAAAAATACTTACCTGACCATCGCTGCCGTGCCGGGATGAAGAACACATCTCCCTGTGAGAAAAAAGAATTCCCTGCTGCACCTGCCACATCTGTGACAGATGCAGCAAAGGAATTCCTCATCCCTGCAGGGATTAAAGAATTCCCTACCACAGCTGTCACAGCAGCCGCGGCTCCATTGAAGGCAATGCACGGACCTGCATTCACGCATGTTTTTGCATGACATGGGTGCACACTTATGTACGCACCTATGTATGCACAAAAACACGCTCGTGTAAAGCCACGCTAAGGCTGGGGTCTCACGGGACTGAAATTCTGCAAAAATCTCGCAGAATGATCGCATGGAAATACCGCAAGATTTCCGCGGGAGAAATGCAGCTTCAAACCCCACAGCCTTTCGCCGCTGGGGAAACGGGGAAAGAATTAACATGCCGTGGCTTTGAATTCCGCGTGGCATTTCTATTTCATCACAGCTTGGCCGCAACAGATGGGCCGCAGCGTGTGGGCAAGATTTTTGCAAATCTTGTCCACTTTGCTGGCTATCCCGGGATGAAAAGTCATGGGTGGAATGTCTGTGCAGAAAGTCCGCACGGACATTCCACAGCAATTACGCCCCATGTGAACCCAGCCTAAATGTTAGGAACTGAACTGAGGAACTAAAATGTTAATTAATTACACTTTATGATGTTTTGTCACTTCTGTACGGGTTTTCCGCGGTTTTTGATTTGCACAATTACTGGACACATCACTAAAACAAAACATTAATTTGCTTACTTCTCAGATTGGCTGTACACTGAAAAGGGAAATAAACTTTCCTGGGACACACTGCTCTGACAGACATATTTATCTACATTGTCCAGTTCCTGCTGTGTCAGGGGGAGTGTAGGATGTGCCCCAGCCGCTTCGTACAATACCCATGATAACCAGGCTGGCCTATCTACGGAGTCATCTTTACAACTATTGTTCATTATCTCATACTCCTTAGATTAACATTGTGTAAAGAAGCCATCTCTTCCTTTCTCATGTACTTCACTTCTTCTCAGACACCATGTGACCCAGGAGAGAAAAATGCGATATCTGCAATATCATGTGCCATCTTCAAACTGCTTGAAATGTTACTAAAATACAAGACATTAAAAGAGTTTTAAGATTTTATGAATTTTCTTGCCTCACTTGTAGACAAGTATTCCTCGGCGGTCTAATATCCCTCCCCAAAGTACAGTAGAGCGCAATGCTAAAGGAACTGTCTTGATGTACAGTTGGGCCACATATACTGCACAGCTATCTACCTTTACTATATGTGCTGCATTAAGTACCTACAATATACTTTTTGTACTTCTCGATAAACAAAGGACAAAGTGGCAAAAGTCTTCAATACCAGTTTTTTGCGAAGCCAAGAAAATTTACACTGCAAGTATGTTGATTCAGGATGGTTAGAAATACTTTATTTCACGAGCAACTAGAACGGTCTGGCCTTAAATCGTCAGACCTGTAAATGCCAATTAAGTTAGTTTACAACTTGGAAAAAAAACGTCTTGTAAGTTTTACTGTAAGGTTAGTTTCATACAAGCGTATTACGGGTGCATTTATGCTCTCGTAATATGGATGAGTGCCCTGGCCTGACCGCGGGTCTACTTACAAGAACTCACATCATCCTAAATTCCTATGATGTTGTAAGTTCATGTCATTAGAGCCACAGGTGAGATGGGACGCTCGTCAGTACTGCGAGAGCACTAGTACACCCCTAATACGCTTGTTGCAGCGCAGCTAGCACCGGATGGGGCAAGAGATGGTCATGGATCTGGTGGGGGGCACTGTATCGTCTCTGTGCAGTGTCCAAGGAGCGGGCCCAAAGCCTAGGAGATGCAGGGGAGATAAGGATTTTGTCACTGGTGGCTCTACCATCCCCTCCCCTTGGGGTAGCTCGGGACCCGACCAAGTTACTGCGGGGGGAAATCACAGGGGAAAATAACCAGGAGTAATCTTAAAGTTTTTTGTCACTCGTGACGCCACCGTTCCATCCTCTGCGGTGAATCCTGATGGTTAAATAACACACAGGGAAAATTTTCTGGACAAACCGGGAATGGTCGGTAGTGTCCGTTTACTGTGACTCCAGTAAATTTTAACTTGCAACAGTAGTTTGGCACGAGTACAACAAGTCAAGGTGGTGTGACAGGAAAGACTCTCAGGACAATTCGGACAATCCACTGTTTTAGTTATCTGTGTGATCCCGCTCCCGGCGACTCTCTCTCTCTCTCTCTTACTCTCTGCCGGTCCACACTCATGCTTCTTGTGCCTTTCTCCTAGCCAAGCAATGGTCCTCCTCTCACTCAGCACTTAGTAGTAGTACTGGCATATCGTGGGTAGACGGGTCCCAGGCCGAGCAGAAGGGAATTGCTCAGCTTCCTCGATTCTCCACGCACAAATCAATTGTCTGTGAGGTTCTTCACTTGCAGAGTGACAAGTTGTTTCTTGCAAGCAGAATAGTAGACTACTCACTAGAGTGTCACAGGCTGTTCTCCATTCACAAGCATTCTTGGAAACACATATATCTAACATGGTCAGATGATATACAACATGATACATTTCTCAGATATAACCCAGACATTAACCCCTTCAGTGCTGCAGTGGGGCAAAATACACATAGCAAATGCACACTACACATAACACAATGACAAAAAGAAAGGTTTGCTACCGTGTTAGCCAGTAGAGTAAAGTGTGATTGTTCTCAGTGAGAGAAACCAAGTAATCTTGTAAACATTATACCTCAGCTTAGTGAACTGATTTAGTGTTTGTCTCTCTGCTCAGATTGTCTTGTGTTTTTTCAAGTCTCAAATTTCTGTGTGTGAACATTTATTTAGATGAAGAGGAGTGTCCCCCCCCCCCTGCATCTATACGTTATAATTATGTGCCATCCAAACTAGTTTCATTCATTAGTTTATCGTAGGGGGAGAGATATCCCCGAAAGCTTGCTGTAACATCATGTATTTTTGTTAGATATTAAAAGGTATCATCTCTACAAGATTACTTCTCTCACTTAGAAGAATCACACACGGACAAGACAAATGGCATGAGAAAGACATATAACATTATGGAGTGGCCCCACTAACTCTGGGCCACCACATCTGCATTTGCATTGGACTACTTGATGCACATGTCTAAGCATACACACTCTGATTTGTCGCTGGAAATCAAGAGAGCTGATTCTCTCTCAGGTCCAGCACTGGTGAGCTAGTCGGGGAGACTGACGATATTGAGTTAGGGCTTAGTCACACGGGCACCGATGCGCCCGTGTGACTGAGCCCTTACTGCAGGAAGAAGACAGCCGTACTTGAAGACGGACGACTCCCCGCAGTGCTGAAGAAAGAACACATGACCGGCAATGAAGCCGCTCAAATGTTCTTTCTCCTGGCGCTGCAGAGAGATGTCCATCCTGAAGCACGTCCGTCCTCTTCCTGCAGTAACACGGGCGCCGATGCGCCCGTGTGACTAAGCCTTCAGAGTATTTTAACCAGCAAAATTTTACAATGTATGCAAATTGCTGATTTCAGTGGTGTTTTAGGTCCTTGTCTGTTAGGAGGCTTTTTATCTCTTAGTGCTTAATTGTGTTTTGAACTACCGATTCTGGTTCTGTGAACCCACTAGTTTTGTTTCTCCATCCCTATCTCTGTCTTATTCTTTTTTTCCCTCCCCCTTCCGTGGACTTCTGTACTTATCCTTTTGGCCAATTCTATGTTCTTTCCTACTCCCTTACTTCATCTAGGGTGATCATAGGAAAATCCCATGTTCTTGTATGGGGTCACCCTTATCAAGGCAAGTGCCCTGCTTTCTCAGGCAGGATGGTCTTCTCTAGATCAAGGATAGCATCCTTTTACCCCTAGCCTGCTTTCCAGCTGTGCTTCCCTTGCCCAGGTCTTCAGTGGTCATTTTGGTTCTGGTTTAGAGATGAGCAAGCGTACTCATCCGAGCTTGATGCTCGTTCGACTATTAGGGTACTCGAGATGCTCGTTACTCGAGACGAGCACCACGCGGTGTTCGAGTCACTTCCCTTTTCTTCCCAGAAAAGTTTGCACCGTTTTCTGGCCAATAGAAACACAGGGAAGGCATTACAACTTCCTTCTGTGAAGTTCCAGCCCTATCCCACCCCCCTGCAGTGATTGGCTGGGAAGATCAGGTGACTCCCGAGTATATAAACTGGAGCCAGCCGCGGCTCGCCACAGATGCACGCTGAGAGACATTAGGGAAAGTGTCCTGCTGTAGCTGCTATAGGGAGAGTGTTAGGCTGTTATCTACGTCTTCAAGAACCCCAACGGTCCTTCTTAGGGCCACATCTGACCATGTGCAGTACTGTTGAGGCTGCTTTTAGCAGTTTTACACATTTTTTTTTTTTGTACATCGGGCGTGCAGAGCATTGTGTCCTCAGTCTGCAGTCATTTTACTGAGTATAGGGGCAGTACTGGTGAGGCAGGGACAGTGGTACAGGGAAAGAGATATCCTGGCTATATAGGCAGTGGGCTTTTTCAAAAAAATTGGAAAAAAAAATCTTTGGGCTGCCTGTGACCGTGTTCAGTTTACTGCGTGTCTACTGGGGGTAGTAGTCGCTCATTATTACCCAGCTAAGCCTGTGACCGTCTACAGTTTACTGCGTGTCTGCTGGGGGTAGTAGTCGCTCATTAATACCCTAGACTGCTACTACTACTGAAATGGAACTAATACTGTGCTCCCCCTATACTGCTGCTTTGGAATTGTTACTGGGGCCTGTCTTGACTGCTACTATTACTGAAATGGAACTAATACTGTGCTCCCCCTATAATGCTGCTAGTGATATGTTACTGGGGCCTGTCTTGACTGCTACTATTACTGAAATGGAACTAATACTGTGCTCCCCCTATAATGCTGCTAGTGATATGTTACTGGGGCCTGTCTAGACAGCAACTACTACTGAAATGGAACTAATACTGTGCTCCCCCTATACTGCTGCTAGTGATATGTTACTGGGGCCTGTCCAGACTGCAACTACTACTGAAATGGAACTAATACTGTGCTCCCCCTATACTGCTGCTAGTGATATGTTACTGGGGCCTGTCTTGACTGCTACTACTACTGAAATGGAACTAATACTGTGCTCCCCCTATACTGCTGCTAGTGATATGTTACTGGGGCCTGTCCAGACTGCAACTACTACTGAAATGGAACTAATACTGTGCTCCCCCTATACTGCTGCTTTGGAATTGTTACTGGGGCCTGTCTTGACTGCTACTATTACTGAAATGGGCGGTTGGGCAGCATGCTACCCAGGAGAAGTGGCAGCGGAGTGTCATGCAGGCAGTGATTGTGCTTTGTTGGAGGTAGTGTGGTGCTTAGCTAAGGTATGCCTTGTTAATGAGGGTTTTTCAGAAGTAAAAATTGTTGGGGGGGGGGGGGGCGGCCCACTCTTGCCGCTATTGTGGCTTAATAGTGGGACCTGTGAACTTGAGATGCAGCCCAACATGTAGCCCCTCGCCTGCCCTATCCGTTGCTGTGTCGTTCCCATCACTTTCTTGAATTGCCCAGATTTTCACAAATGAAAACCTTAGCGAGCATCGGCGATATACAAAAATGCTCGGGTCGCCCATTGACTTCAATGGGGTTCGTTACTCGAAACGAACCCTCGAGCATCGCGAAAATTTCGTCTCGAGTAACGAGCACCCGAGCATTTTGGTGCTCGCTCATCTCTATTCTGGTTCCATCCTGTATTCGTCTCATCAGTCTTCTACATCTGGTTTGTGTATTTCAGTTTATACGTTGCTCAGCCTGTTGTGAAAATGTCTTGCTCATTTTTTTTCTCCGACAGTCCAGAGCTGACGTGACAAGGCTCATGTAAAACGGGCCTAATGCTACAAGAGGAGTCAAATAGCTATTTTGTTTTGATGTGTTATTTTATGTCATTAATAGAACATTATGTTGTTATGATATCAAAAGCGTTTTTGCAAAGGCCCTTCTGATTTATGTCACTCTGATCTCAACAAAAGCTGTCAGAAAAATGTAATACTATACAGAGAGAAAACGAGCAAATATGTAATTATTCTTCTTTTAACCACTTCCTGCATCACCATCAATGTATGGCACAAGGATCAGAGCTTTAATGAACTTTGTCACACAGCTGACATCCTGCGGCGAAGGTCACACAGAGCTTCTGTAGTCTATGTTTCAAATGTAATGAATTGTCAGAAAATAACATTGTTTTAATAGTTTTTTTATGTTAAGTTCTAAAGTATTGCAGTTTTCACTCAGACCACTGAGCCTGTTACCATACACATTAGATTTATGTTGGCCAAACTCACTTATTTTGGCAGGACTGGCCAACTTTCTAATATTTATGACATGTTTGTTAGACGTTCTTTCAGCATAGAGTTGTGTCCACCCTGATCTTGGCGTTAGTTTCATTAGTGCTTCCAATTTTTCACAATGTAAAAATTATTCATTCTCATGCCATTGATTAAAAAAATGTTAAATGTATACAGTGTTTCACCGAAAATAAGACACAGTCATAAATTTTTGCCCCAAAAGAGGCACAGTGTCTTATTTTCAAGGGGATGTCTTATACACACCTGGCCCGCGGCATCTGAGCCCCTCGCGCTGGTCTCTGGCGCTGCAGCAGACTGCAGTGTAATCCTCAGTGTTGACACATGACTCTCTTTCTGGTGATGAAGCTTTGAATACCCCAACTCCAGCAAGCGAGTGCTGTGATTGGATCACGAGCGCCGCTGGCTCAGCCAATCAGAGCTGGCGCTCGATGAACTAATCACAGCTATTCCATGATGTCATTCATTGAATGGCTGTGAATGATCGAGCAACGGCTATGATTGGCTTGTGATCCAATCACAACACTTGCTTGCTGGAGGCGGGGTATGCAAAGCTCAATCTCCAGAAAGAGAGTGCTGTGTAAACGCTGGAGACACAGCAGTCTGCCGCAGCACCGGAGACCAGCACGAGGGACTCAGAGTAGTGCTGTTTTTTTTCATGTAGTATAACTAGGGCTTATTTTCAGCGTGCAACTAATATTTCAAGCCCACCCCCTGAAAATTGGAGTAGAGCTTATTATTGGGGTAGGGCTTATTTTGGGGGAAACACGGTATGTTTTTTTTTATAGGAAGCAATGGTGACTGATTACCAATGGAGAGGTTCCATCAGACTAAATTAACCGACCTGGGGGACCGTGGGGATGAAGGAATCCTGAGCACTCAGCGAATCAGAGGCAGCACTCAGCTGTCATTCAATGACGGCTGGACACTGCCTCTTATTGGCCACAGCGCTCAGCCAATCAGAACAACGCTTTCTGGAGGCGGGGATTTTTTCAATCCCCGGCCTCCTGAACAGAGAAGAAGACTGCCGGGGCCGGAGAGAAGAGCCGGACGGCTCTTCTAGGTGAGTTGAAAGCAAACCCACTGCTTTAAATGGGGCCACGGCAGTGCGAGATTACAGTAAAAACACCGCAAATAAGAATGAAACCATTGAAAATCATTGGTTTCATTATCATGCGTTTTCACTCACTCTCGCATCGCAAGGCTATCGTATAGCAAGTGGGTGTCCACCCTATTTGGCAATATATGGATTTGGAAAGACATGATAAAAATACATATTTGCTTCTATCACAATGCATACTAAGGAGGAGAATACGTGCAAACGCAATGCATATTGATATTCCTGCCTACAACCAAATACCCACAGAGAACAGAACTGGTCGGACTTCATATCTGTCAAAAATGGACAAACATTGCAGTTTGCCAAACCACAGAAAAATAAATACTATATTTTAAAACCTGTGGGAAATGAAGAATTAGAACTAGAACCATCCTGCATAAGATGGCGCATCGAAAGGTAGGGTTACGTAAAAATAAAGTAAAAACGGAGGAAATTTAAAGAAAGAAATCAGTAATTATAAAATAACGATGAAAATGTTATAATAGTGATGAAACTGATGGTGGTGATGAATGAAGTATTCAGACCAGCGCAGTTTGCCTTGTATGTGGCCTCATAAACATGGCAGTCATAGACACCCCATATGCCATTGTATTATGTCTCTGTGAGGCAGTATATTTTCCCCTAAGGGCGCCCACCCACTGGCGATTTTTTTTCCTTTGTGTTTTGCGTTTTTTCTGAAGAGCAATTAGTATAGAATGTGTTCCTGTCCACTGGCATTTTTTTTTTCGGTCCGTTGCAATTTTTCACATAGGAACTGTCAGTTGCATATGTGTCCTTATTTTTCTCTTAATGCACCCATGAATGTCAATGGAAATTAACGGAAAACGCGCAAAAAGCCGCGAAAAACGCGCAAAAAACGCCCCGAAAACCGCGCGGAAAACGCAGCGTTTTTTTACGCATGAAAATCGGCAACGCCAGTGGCTAGGCGCCCTAACGGTGACGACCCACTACAGTTTTTTTCACTGCGAAATTCGCAGCGTTTTTTTTTTCTGCAGGGGTCTATGGGACTTGTAATGTTAAAATCGCGATCGCGCAAAATCGAGATTTCGTGGTAAATTGCGATTCTGCGCGAAATCGCGATTTTAACATTACAAGTCCCATAAACCCCTGCAGAAAAAAAAACGCTGTGAATTTCGCAGTGAAAAAAAAATGTAGTGGGTAGTCAGCCTTAAAAGAGGAAAATATACACATTTTTTTTCCATTCCATTTGAATCTCTGAAAACAAAATTCTGCGTGCCTCCATATAAAATCTGAAAGCTATACAGGTGCAGAATGTACACAGGTACGCAATCCGGAAAACTCTCTCCTAAATGTAGCCTTCGGAAAAAATATCTTTTCACTCCTCATTAATCTTTTGGCCTCCCTCATGCAGGTGCTTTTTACCGCGATTAACGCAGCGTTTTGAATGCCGCAGTAATCGCGGTAAAATGATCCAACTGAAATCAATGGGGCCAAGAAGACATATGCTCGACTGCGGCGCTGGACGGCGCTTTCCAGCGCCATGATTTTTGAGCGCTGTCCGCTCTATCTTTGGCTGTTTAGCGCACCTCATCATCCATCACAATGATGGGCTGCACTAACACACGCTGTCGGCTGCAGGGAGCTGTGGCCGAATACAAAAGTAAAATCGCGGCAAAGCGCCACAATTAAAATCGCGCCACTTTGTCACGTCCATGTGTGAGAGGACCCTGATACTAATCTTTGCTGCCATCTTACTTTTGTTTTGTAGCATGCTCTACTGTTTATATTGCAAAAACAAATGAATGCCAGAAAACAGTAGGTAAAGTTAGTGATAAAGTCACCAAACCTTAACAGTCACTGATTACTAATTATGGTCCAAATGTTTTCTTTGTTTAT